>NC_040904.2:3404603-3522468 GCF_004126475.2 Phyllostomus discolor | reverse complement strand
CCGGGCCACCTGGAGGCCTCCCAGTGTGAGCTCTGCCAGGGCCCGGGCCGTGGGGAGAAGGGAGATGGGTGTGACTGCACGTGGCCGGTGACGGAGGCACTGACGACCGGCAGTGGCTGTCTGTCCTTGACCGGGACGCAGGGACACGACCGTGGTTGGCCAGGGACCAAGATGCAGGGACACGACCGTGGTTGGCCACGGATGTGGCGGGAGGCCTCGATGCCGTGCATGTGTTCGGGGACCATGATGATGGCGGGGTTAGTGCCCATCGAGCACCCGATTGATATGCGTGCGTGTCTGACCCGAAGCCCTTGGCCTCAGCTGGCGCATGGAGACCTCACAGCGGCCTGGCTGTGGAGCCTCCTGAGATGTAAAGATGAGGACCCAGAAATTCCACGGCGGTCCGCGGGTGCGGGGTGAGCTCGCACTCTGACCCGGCCAGGCTCCGGGGCCGGGCTGCTGTCCCCCAGCCATGCTGCCATGAGCCCAGATTTCTCAACTCCGTCCTGCTCCTCGCAGGAAGCTGACACGTCCATCGCCCTTGGCAACGGTGTTTTATTGGCTCCATAACACGACCCGTGTCCCGGAAGAAGTCATCCCGAGAGGACGGCAGGTGACCAGGTCAAGACACTGTGGCCGCGTGGAGACAGAAGTGGCCTGTGTCACTTGCCATCCTAGGTCACTTGTCTGGGTCAGGGGGCGGGGGGGCACCGAAAAACTGGTGTCGCGGGAGGTGTCCGAGGAGGGCTGTGTGCCATGTGGTGCCACCCTTGAGTGCGAGCCAGGCAGCTGGGTGCCGTGGGGTCAGGCCTGGGGGTGGGGGGGTGGCTGGTGAGGCCATGGGCCCCCCCTGCCCTGGAACGTGCCCACCCGGCCGGTTTTCGGAGGCAGCCTGTCTAGCAGGCTCCGCGTCCCTTTCTCAGGCTGGACCTGTCCCACTGGACACCACGTCCAGGAACCGGGGTGCAATGAGAAGGGACCCCTGAGAGCTCCTGGGCCTCGAAGCATCATCCCTCTGAGGCCTCCCGGAGCTACGAGTTTCTCTGCAACCCCGAGCGGGCCTTCCGTGCAGACCCGGCACCTGCCAGCCCCACCTGGTGCTGTCTGTGCTCGTGCCCACCCCCTTCTCGACCTGCGCGTGGCTCCCAGCGCGTTCCGCAGGGCCCGTGGGAGTGTGGGGGCTGGGCTCGGGGCAGCGCCGGCCCTGCACTCAGGTGGGGTGCGGGGAAGTGCAGGACCCTCGGGACCCTCGGCGCGAGGGAGCTTGCCCACCACCCCTGGTGGGGCTGCCGGTTCCTAGAGACACTCTTCGCAGGGCGCGGCGGTTCGGTGCATTCCTGCTCACAGTGCTGCTCTGGCCTGCGCAGGGCCCAAGGTCAGCAGGTGAACTTCACCGACGCCTACAATACAGGGGCGATCGGGACCCCACACCAGGGTGGCTGCCTTCTCAGGCCCTTTCTAGAACACGGGCCTCAGAACTCAGACTCGGTGCCGAGGGTTCTGACACGGCGTTGCCCTGTTCTGGCAAAGCGCCCCCCCCCCCCCCCCCCCCCCGGTTCCGGAGAATCTGGCCCGGAGGCACCTACTGAAGTCCTTTGAAACGGCCTCTCACACGAGTCTGGGGTTTCTGAGCCTGTAGAGAAATCGCGATGCTTCCAGGGGCTTAACGCTCTGTCATTGCTCGTGGACCATCTGGGTGACTTCTTCTGGCACGGGCGAGAAAAGCACCCGGCCTGTGGGAAGTTTCCGCCAGGATTCATTGTTATCTCACATGGGGATGGAGTGATTCAGAACATAAACTGAAGTGTTGTTTATTTTATTTATTCAGAAGAAAGGAACACGGCCCTCCTGGTATTTTAATGGGAAGAACATGTACTGTGAGAATTTTGCAAAGCTCCCGCAGCCTTCCCCTTCCGTCTCACGTGGGCAGGAAGAGAGATTTGCACGGGCAGTGCAGGGCCCATGAAAACCAGCGCCAGAGAGGCTTTGGGTTTGGTTCTTCGGTGTGACTTTGGTTCTTTGACTCATGACTTAGATGTGACAGCGTGACCGTCACATCAGACTGGTCAGCCACCCCTGGGACCTCAGGGGACAGTGGCTTCACACACTGTCACCTCTGTGAAAGTCGACACTGTTCCCAGCCGGGATTACCCAATGACGCACGGGACACCCAGTAAAAATATGTCCATGGATGATCGAAGGTGCAAACTTAATTGTCCCGACTGCGTTTCTGTTTGCTGAGTCTGTCCCCTCTGCTCACTGGAAAGGGAACGGTGACCTGTCGGGAAACTCAGCGCCTCCGTCTGGAGAACGCTCGTCTTAGTGCCGGCTGCCGGCGTCACCGCGTCGGTCCCTGAAGTGCTCTCTGCCGCCGGAGGCTGCGGCCGGACAGCTGACCCTGGGAGCCTGGCCTTCCCGGGCTCCCAGCCTGCCCGCGGCTGGGAAGCGGCCCTTCTGACGAGACCCAGGCACAGGCGGCTGACCCGTCTCTCCAGGGTCAGGTCAGCTCTGGCTCCTCCCCTTTAAGCCCTCAGAGCTTCCACGCGCACGCAGGGGCTCGTGGGCCAGCGCCAGGCTTGTGCACACTTACGCACACCTGCAGACACCCCTGCCGCCCCCCCCACCCCCCACCTAGTGTCACGGGTGATCCATTCACCTACCACTGACGGGTGAGACCCGGCTGATGCGCTTGTGTAGAGTCTCATTTGTTCTTCCACCGGCTTTGGGAGGACAAGGCTGTTTTCTTTCCGTATTTTGGGGTGAGACGATGAAGACTTGGAACAGCCAGGTGACTTGTCCCTAGTTGGTAAAGAAGCAACTGGAACACCGGCTCCCAGCCTCCCCTGTGCTGTCTGGGTCTCTCCGCCCTGTTCTCCAGGCACGGCCACCCCGTTCTGCAGCACGCATACCGGGAAGGGGCTGCGGGGGGTCACCCGGACGGGCAGGAGCCCTGGACTTTGGGGCCCGGCTGCCTCGGTGGCTGAAGGCCACCGAGGGGGAGACAAGTTATTGAATGTCTGAGACTCCGCTGTTCTGATCTTTAAAACTGGGGTACAAATGTGGACTGCCTGCGTTTCTCGGGGTGATTTGATGCAGCAGGAACCGAGGGATGACACAGAAAGCCGTGGCGGTAGAGGGGGGGGTCCCAGGGTGAGCCCCCCGGGGGCTGGGCTGTGTGCTTCCCGGAGGCCGGGGTGATGCAGTGCAGCCTAGGGTGCTCAGGGTGGTGCCCCGAGGGGACACGGCCCCCTCGTGGGGTTTTCGTAGGTGGAGGCGGCGCCCCGCAGTTCCCCTCTGGGGCTCTCCGTTCCCCACGGGAAGGGGAAGGTCAAGGCTTGGAATTCCGGAGAATTCCTTGAAGATCTCCGGTTCCTGGCCGAGGAATATTTATGTTCTTCCTAGAATATACAGTTGCTTTTCTGGGCTTCCCTTGGGGCGAAAGCAGTCTCCACAGTCACTTGTATTTATTTATTTTTTTTTTCTGAAAAATACACCAAACCAAACCCATCCGAGCCAATACTTAACGGCACAGTGTTGTGGACTCACACGGAATGCTCAGCTGCCACAGTTCGCAGCCGGGCCGCCTGCCCTCTCCCTCGGGCCGTCCCCGGCGTCCGTCTGGAGAACGGACGGGGGCTGCGGGAGGCTGTGCTGGGCGCCTGCCCTGGGGGGGCCCTGGACAAGGAGACCCGCAGGCTGAGCGCTGCGGACGGAGGGCGACAAGCACGGTGTCTCGGACCCCGGCCGGCGTGGGCTCAGCGCGGCGCCTGTGGCACCCCACCCCGAGTGCCCCCGTCTGCGTGTTTTCTGTGCTGGCAGCAGGGGGGCGTCCCGGGCTGACCTCGGGAAGGGGCAGCAGAGACCCCGAAACGCACGTCTGTGCGGAGGGAACGAACCACTGGACACGCTCGCGGCATTGCTGCCTGCTCTCGGGGCGGTTCCCCGAGAAGTGACAGTGCCAGCCCACGGGCAGGAAGCGGGGGCGGGGCAGAGGCTATTTCGGAGCCGCCGTGCCGGCCAGACCGCCCCGTGGGGTTCCTGGCAGCGCCGGGCCGCCTGGCCGAGTGACCGCTTCCTGCTCCGTGACCTTTACATTGGGGTTTCCTTCTAACTCGGGTTTGTTTTCATCCGCGAAGAGCGTGGTTTCGGCGAAGTCCTAGCTACGTCTGTCCTTCGCTGCGTCAGCGAAACAGGCTCACACGTGGCAGACATGATTCGAAAGGGACACTTTTTTCCTTGGATGAGAAATGAGACGCTACCATGATGCTGGTCCCGTCAGGGGCTCTCCAGCCACTCTCCTCCCTCCACGAGCCCCTCAGCCCCTCTCCCTGCCCCCAGGTCTCCCGAAGCGAGCGGCCCTCTCACCCCCACGGGTGTGTCCAGGGGTCTCGCACACCCACAGATCCCTGTCGTCATCGACGGCAGGGCGTTCAGCCTCGGCACTGTTGACGCGTCGGGCCAGGCAGCTCTCTCTGTGGGTCTGTCTGGGGCACGGGGGGGGTGGGGCGTAGGGAGGGAGGGGGGGCATTGGACAGCATTCCGGGCCCCGCCCGCAGGAGGCCAGCAGCAGCCTCGCCCCCAGCTTGACCACCAACACAAACATATCCCGAGACGTTGCCCAGTGCCCCACGGTGGCTGAATCACTCCTGGTCAGAAACCACCGAGACAAAGGTTAGTTTTACAACCAATTCATTTTTATTAAAAAAAAAGAAAACAACCCAACATTTTGTATACTTTTCTATGCCCTGCTTTTCCCAGCCAAGAAGTGCTGACGAGTGTCTTCTAAGTGGCCTGGCGTAAGCCGCGGGATTATTTCAGGTGGCTGCTTACGCTCCATGTGGGGGCGCAGCACCGGCCCCCAGGCCCGGCCCCCTGCCCTCGTCGGTGGGTGTGACGGGCTCTCCAGGGCTCTGTCTCCTGCAGCAGGGCCATTGGGGTGCCGTGTGCTGTTGTTACAGGGTCCCAGAGACAGGTTTCCGTCGTGGTGGGTGTCCCCAGGAGGCCGGATGACGCCCCGTGGAGAAAGTGGTGAAGGCTGTCGGTCGTCGTGGGGGGACTGATCGTATTCTGAACCTGCGGCAGGAGGCTGTGAGATGTGCTTGCTTAATGGCTTTTTAATATCGAGAGAAATACGGATCAACCGGATACGTTGCCTTAAAATCACGGCTTAAATCATGGCTTAAAGTCCTTAAAATCACTGCTGTTTAACAGGGGGAAGTTCAGATTACCAGGTTTTTTTAGTGGGGTTTTCAAACGTCTTGGGGTTTTTTTTTTTGTTTGTTTGTTTGTTTTGGTCAAGGTTTTGAGTGAAGACATTGATTACAATGAAGAGACTGTGAAAGAATACTTGCGTGCCCACAGTGTTACTTTTTCCATATTTAATATAACCCGGGTTGAGTGTTTCAAGCCCATACATATGGGGGGGGGAGGGAGACTAGACGTAAGTCCTGTTAGGCCACGGAGTAGCACAGCATCCCCGGTGAGCTTCCGCAGCATTACCGGTTACCTGAAGCCCTGCAACTAGCTTCGCTCATCAAGTCGGCGCCGTTCAGTGCTGCGTCACCAGTAAACGGGTAGTGAAAGCAGTTCTAAGCTTGATACTTTGAACATTTTAATGTGCCATTTGGTCCCCAAGCCCACAGGTCAGGGTAGCTTTTACGCACCATTATTTCCGCTGTTCCTCCTTTTCTCCCCTTCAGAGAGCCGTCTGGTGCAAGACAACAGCCAGTCCTGTCTTCGGAGCTCCAAGATCGCCCTGCCCGAAGGTAAGGGAATTGAGATGCTTTTTTTCTTTCTTTTCTGGCCTGTTTGCTGGATTTGGTAGGGCGGTGTTGTGGTTCGTGGCTCCTGGTGTTTTGGCGTGTTTGCTGGATTTGGTGGGGCGGTGTTGTGGTTCGTGGCTCCTGATGGGCACTGTGCTGAAAGCAGACCCTGTCTTCCGTAGTGGACACTGTGGCGTCTTTCTCGGTACCTGTGGTGGACAGGGGAAGGATGGAGCTGATTTAAAATGAAGCACAGAGTTTCTCTCCTTTTCACTGGGCTTACTATTTTTTGATGGACCGTAATGCATAAAGGTTGCAAACTCTAAGTTTTGTGTTGAGCTTCTCAGCTACCATGTATCAAAAGTGACTCCCCGGAGTTTAGGGAGTTGGGTGTGAGCTCCCAGTGCGAAGTCTCCGCTGCGCTTTTGGGCTTTTGACCGTAGCCTCTGGAGGGTCTGGTCCTGTCACTTTCTCGCTCGTGCGATGTACTTGGACTTCGCGGGTTCCCCCTTTGTTTTACCTTGTTTCTCCTCCCAACGGAGATTCTCTTGTGTCACTCCCACTTTAAAAAAAATTATACGAAAACTTGTAATGGAATAATTGCATTTGCTGTCATTTTGTGTGATTTTTAGCATGGCCTTTATAAATAGTTCCATATCAAAACGGCAAGTTATGTCACAAAATTAAAAAAAAATATTGAGGGGAAAAAAAGACATTTGAAAAACGACCCCTCACGTGTTTCAAAATAGCAGCTATTATTGTTTTTCTACCAATTTCATATGGTTTTTCATATTATACCTACAGTTCAAAAGTACGACTTTACATAACTTATCTTTTAATACATAATGCATACAAAGTTTTAAGAAAACACTGTCTTCCGCAGTTGACACTGTGGCGTCTTTCTTAGTACTTGTGGTGGACAGGGGGAGGATGGAGCTGATTTAAAATGAAGCACAGTGTTTCTCTCCTTTTCACTGGGATGAATATTTTTTCATGGGCCATAATGCATCAGTGTTGCAAGCTCTAAGTTTTGCGTTGAGCTTCTCAGTTACAATGTATCAAAAGTGGCTCATGGTGGAGAGTGACCGCATCGGACATGCAGTTAAACACGTATCTCTCTTCCTCCCTCCTTGACCCATGAGAGGTCACCCTCTCAAGGCCACGGTCTGATGTTTCTCGTTTTCCCATGTACGGCCTTTCAGATCGTCCACCCGGTTTATGCCCCGATCTCACGGTCAGCAGGGCCCCCGTGGCCGCCCGTGAGCACCGCGCTGTCTCTTAGACGCGGGAGTGTTCGGAGTGATGGAGAAGGCCGCGCCGCTCCGTGTCTGAAGCCACGGAGAACTGCCTCTGTGCTCGGTGAGGACGGGGACGGGCTCCCAGGACACAGTTCTGTGGGAACCCAGCAGCAGTCGGTCTCCCCTGAGGTTCTGGGGAGCCCCGGGTCCGGGGACGGGCTCACCTTCAGAAACCCGCGTGTCCGGGGTCGGCCAGCCTTCTGCACGGAGCCCCGGCCATGGGCGGGACCCTGCTCCTTCTGTCTGGCAGCGAGAAGCACCGTGACGAACCTGAATTCTCACGGGTGGATCGCGAGGGCTTTGACAAGGGTGGCCGTGGGGACTGGTTTGTGCCTGGGGACCGGGGCCCAGGAACAGCCATCTTTTTCTGTTCGTGCAGGTGGGGCCCAGGCACTGCCCACTCTCATCGGCAGGAGGTGGTCACGGGGCTGGGGTTGCCGGATCATGCAGCGGGCACGTGCTCCCCGTGTTTGAACTGACCCCCGCGGAGGCTTGCCGGCCCACACACGGACAGACAGCGGGGAGCGGCCGCGGGAAGCCGTGTGCCCGCAGCACACGGCGGCGCCATCGAGTGTATAAACTGTGTCAGGCTGCTAGGTGGAACACAGTATCTTCTCGGAGCCTTAACTCGTCTGCTTCTTGGCCTGAGCGCAAACTGGCAGAGTGTACACACACAGTGAAAAGTCATTAGATTTTACTTTCTATAAACTTTGGCCCCCGTCGCCCATTTGCAGTGGAGTTTTTAATATTGGGTTGCAGGGACTCCTCACCTGTGAATTAGCCCTTGACGTTAGCAGCTGGGAGTGTTTTCCGTGTCTGTTCCTGGGACTGGACTTCGTTTGTGATGCTCATTCAGGGGGAGCCGCACGTGAGAACCTGCTTTCGGGCGGCGTGATCATGCCGCTGCTGTCTCCCAGGCCTCAGGTTATAGTTGCAAAGGCTTTCACTCCGAAATGTTCACGTGCTCCTAGTGCCTCTGTGGTCGAGTCTCACCCAGTCCGTCTGGACTTCATATTGGCATAAGAGTGGGGGAGGGATACAGTTTTCCAGGGAGATATTTAGTTGCCCTACGACTATTTGGTGGGAAATAAATATATTATTTATCTAAGCCCTGGCTGGCATAGCTCAGTGGATTGAGCACGGGCTGTGAACCAAAGTGTCGCAGGTTCGATTCCCAGTCAGGGCACATGCCTGGGTTGCAGGCCATGACCCCCAGCAACCACACATTGATGTTTCTCTCTCTCTCTCTCTCTCCCCCTTCCCTCTCTAAAAATAAATAAAGTCTTAAAAAAATAAAATAAATTCCTCTTTGCCTCCGAGTAAATTCCCATAAGCACGTTAACTTATTTCTGACTTTCCCGCTCTGATCCACTGGTTTGTACATGTGTTGGCTTTTTCACCCAAAATGCATTATTCTCTCCGTTCATTGGGCTTCCTGCTTGTCCCTGCCGTGCTACATTAAACAAATATTCTGTAATTTACTCCACAGCCTTCCTTCGGGGGGCCTTTGTCTAACTTTGGGGGAGTTTAGGTTACACGTCAGCAAGTTGGTTTCGCAGACGTCACCTTTGTTTAATTTGTACACGGCTGCCTGTGAGGGGTGCTCTCCCGGCACCCCCACCCCCAACCCCCGGCCACCGCCCCACACCGGCGAGGGCCGCGGCCGCTCCGTCACAGGTGAGCGAACCCCTTCCCATCCGAACCTCCAGGCCTTGAGCCAGTCAGTACTGAAAGGCCGACGGAAGTCCTCCAACGACCAGGCGTCGGCCATGGAATGTCACAGAAAGCCTGCTGGACCTTTGAATGTGCCACTGAGCTAGGGCATTGAACCCTTTTTTGTTTTAAAGATTTTATTTATTTATTTTAGAGAGGGAAGGGAGGGAGAAAGAGAGAGAGAGAGAGAAACATCCATGTGCGGTTGCTGGGGTCATGGCCTGCAACCCAGGCATGTGCCCTGACTGGGAATCGAACCTGCGACACTTTGGTTCGCAGACCGCGCTCGATCCACTGAGCTACGCCAGCCAGGGCTCGAACCCTTTAAAGAGACATGTTATGCTCCGTTCCCAGTGCTGGTTGAAGTAGCCGCCTCTATGACTTCATTTTTCTAAGAGCACACTAGCACTAAAATCCATTATTTCTTGCGGATGATGCAGGAAAACTGACTGAGACAGTATGGTGCCAACCTGTGGTGTGTGTAGGAACCTGTGGAGGTGTGAGCGTGTCGGTGTGTGCGTGAGGTGTTTGTGTGTATGAGTGTGCCTGTGCAGTGTGGGTCCCCAACCTTTTTGGCACCGGCGACCAATGTCGTGGAAGACAGTTTTTCTGTGGACGGGGGGGGGGGGGGGTTTGGGGTGGGCGGAGCTGGGGGCACTGGGAGGCAGAGCTGCTGCCATGTGGCCCGGTCTCTAATGGGCACCGGTGCAGGTGACACACCCCGGGACTGATGCACGGCCGGGGGCTGGGGACCCCTGTCCTGGAGGCCAGCCCTAATACGGGCCCCGGGCCGCTTTGGTTCCGATCCGTCGGCAGGAGGGCCTGTTGCTGTGTGTGGACACACGGAGCGTGTCATGTTGCTGTGTGTGGACACACGGAGCGTGTCACCGGCGGTCCCCCTCCCGGGCCCCAGGAAGGAAGCTCCGACCGGAACAGGCTCCTTGCCCCGGGCCTTCTCAGGCCGTGTCTCCTGTGGGGACTGTCACACCCCTGTCCGGCCGCTGGCGCAGCTCCGTCTGTCTGCCGACGGCTCCCAGGGCGCCCCCCTCTGTAGGCAGCGGGCAGTCTCCTGAGTTCCTTTTACCACACAACGGTCAGGGTTGTTGTTGGGGACGACTGGTCGCTTGGGCAGAATTGGGGTTCCTCTCACCAGGGAGCCCGAAGCCCTCCCTGGGTGTAGCGCGTTCGCCTTCTTCCCCTGGGTTGGGCAGGAGCCACCGGCCGCAGGGAGCAGAGGTCACTCACCCAAGGTCACACAGGACAGGCCGCCGGTGGTGAGAAGTGACGGGGCGGTGAGATGAGGTCCCCGCCGTCAGGAGAAGTCGCAATGCGTGAGGCCGCTGCCGTGAGTCACAGCCAGACTCCGTGGACGCCAGCAAACACTCGTGTGTCGCAGTTTCAGTCACTCTCGCTGCGGAGGGACAGAGAGGGAGTGAGGAGTCAGGAACGGCCGGTGAGGCCCAGGCCTCCCACTTTGCTCCTGCCGCAGGCGAGTGTCATTATTCTCGGCAAATTCAGAAAGCACCCGCGGCCCCTCTGCTCCCGGGGAAATGCCGTGTGCCCCGTGCACGGTGTCAGCAGAGGGAGGAGAGTGGTGGAGGGTGCGGAGGCCTGGGGGGAGGGTGTGCAGGCCCTGCACGGGGGGGGGGGGGGGGTTCCGGGCCATGAGACTGGTGCTCCTGAGGGGCCAGGCCGCCCCTCCTGCCGTGCTTAGTGGGGCCTCCCGCCGGAGACTGTCCTTGGATCTCACGGCATGTGATGTCAGCGGAATTCATCCCGGGGAAAGCGGGTGTAGTTGATTAGGGAGACTCTTCATATTTGGGGGGTGCGTGGGTGGGAGGGTCGGGGAAAGGAGGGCACAGAGCGGGTCCCCTGTGGGGCTGCGTTCAAACCCACCCCCTCACCCCACCCGCCACAGGACCCGCACCGGCCTGTGGTCTGTCAGGCCCCGCCTTCTGGGTCTGGGGTGTGACGTCAGAGTGTGTCTCGCAGGTGCGGTTGGCAGGGTGGGAGCCTGTCCTCTTCGGGGACTCGCTGAGAGGGGCGTTGGTTTCCCTCCAAGGGTCAAAGGTACAGCTGCAGTCCAGGAGCCCGGCGGAACCAGGTCTCCATGGCAACGCTTCCCCAGGTTTCCAGGGATGCGCGGTCTGAGCCACAGGGCGGAGTCTGACCGGGGAAGTTTGGGGGTGGGGTTGGCTTGTCTCTGTTTTGACAGGTGCCCCCGTGGGTCCCGAGAAGGCTCCCACTGGGTGGTCACTGCTCTCTGGGGTTGAATCCGATCGCACCACGGCAGGATGCCTGCCTAACCTGCACTGTGGTGGGAAGTAACCCCTTGCCAGGGGATGCTTTGAACTTTCCGAGTTCCCACACTCCGGATTCACACAGCAGTCCCTTCTCTGTGCCTAGGAACACACCCAAGCAAACGGCAGACGCACGGTGCTGTGGGGGGGAATTCACGTGCCCTGGCGGGGTCAGGGAAACACCAGCGTCTTCAGATTTGAGAAGCGCTCATTTAGGGTTCTTTGTTTTCCCGGGGAAATGGGAGGGACTCCTGACTGGCTCTCCTTCAGACGACAAAGGGCAGAAGAACAGGACCAAGGCCAAGCGGGGGTTCATTCTACAAGTGAACTGGAGAAACGCAGTGAACTCCTCTCTGTCCCTGAGGACCGACCCCCTTTTGAGGCTGGGGGAGCGGCCCGGGGGGGGGGGGGGGAGAACAACCTCACACTCGTGGGCTCCGTCACTGTCGCCCCCAAGCGGTCGTCCAGGAGTCGTGAGCGAGAAGGAAGGAGCCAGCACACCCCTGGGAGCTCCAGCTGCGCCCCCCCCACCCCCCTCACTGGGTGCACAAGAAACGAGGTGGGTAGCCCGTGCGGAGGGCCTGTGCAGAGGGTCCGTGCTGGTGCACAGCGAACGAACGGGGAAGCCGACCAGGTGTGTGCCGTCAGCCAAGGACGGCGACAAGAGCGCGGGGACAGCCTGGGAGGCACATTAGGTGACGTCACAGAACATCTGTGACGGAAAAGGGGCCCAAAGGCACCGGCTCGGAAAACCCCCAAGTGCAGTGAGGGACGGCTCCTCCTCCCTTCTCGGCCCACTGGGGTCAGAGGGCTTGTCCACCCGTGACCGGGCTTCGTGCTGCCCGGGTCAGCGACGAGCCATGGGGGGGCGGGGGTGACAGCTTTTTCGGGGCAGAGCCTCTCAGACAGCGTGGCTCAGCCCCTCCGTCCCCGAACGCAGACCCGCTCATGATCCGAGGACTGAGCCGGGTGGGGGGGCGGGGGCGGGCACCCCCAGGCCAGCGAAGGCCCCTGACAGCAGCACGGCCCCCCTCTGTGCTCCCGCCTTCCTTGTCCTTCCCTCCTCGGCAACTCCGGGAGCGATCCCCGGGGAAGGCAGCCAACGGTTTGGTCCTGAACGTGAAATCGCAGCCATACCTCAGACAGAGGCCCGGGGAGGCCGAGGTCCCTGAAAGCAGGGAGGCCCCCTTCCGTTGCTCCGCTTCGCAGGGAGGCCCCGTGCAGCTGACGCAACAGAACTCGGTGCCAACAAACCAGCGCTAATTGCCACGCGGGCCCCTCCTCCAGCAGCCATGGCGCGTTTTAATTGCCTTTTAGTGAGAGGCTCTGCCTCTCCTCCCCTCCCACCCGGACCCCATCCGCGCTCACTCCGGGGCTGGCCCGGGCTTTCAGAGGCTCGCCGTAGAGATGTTTATGTATTAATAATAACAATAATAATAATAAAGATGAACGGTGTTTGCCAGTGCTTCCCCTGCATTTAATCTCCACAGCCGCCCCCGGGGACAGGCAGGCCCGGCACCCTCCCCTCCCTCCGCATTAGCAAGGAGGAAGCGCAGGCCCCGAGAGGCCGGGGAGTTCTCCCAGGTTCCAGGGCTGCATGGGGACCGGGGCCTGGCTTTCCCCATCCCTGGTGACAGCATCCTCTTCCCCCCGGCTGTGCCGTGAGGCGGTGCGTGGGCGGAGGCACGCAGGCTCAGCCTCTGCCCCAGCGGCTCTGTGTCCTTCCCCTCCTGGTGCTGCTCAGCGTACTCCTCTCTGAAATGACAAAAACGGCAGTTTTCTGGGGTAAAAGTCTGGGCGAGGGCCTACCCCTGTGACAGGAGGAAAGGCTTTGAAACCTGGGCACCAGGTGTTCTCTGCCCTGCATCCTTGGACGGGCTCCAGCGGGTGCATCACACCTTGGACGTGTGGCGGAATGCAGTGCATATTGGTGCACGGCGCAGTTTCCTGGGGGGGGGGGGGGGGCGCCGAAACGTTTATGGGGTTTTCAGAGGTTTCTGCGGTTAAAACACATGAGAAGGATTGGCCCCAACATGACAGAAGGCGCTGGCGTTGTCCGTCATCACGCCTTTCCTGATGTGACCGTGTCTTCCTTCTAGACGACGGGCGGAACACGGACCGGCACGCAGGAGAAACGAGAGTCCTGTGAAAAGACGCCATTCAGACAGGACCCGTGTACACATGTCACACGCCATGTACACATGGCCGGCACCACCTTTTGGCTTTTGTTCCCCCTTGATATAAATCAGAATTAAAAAAGACGTTTGGGGGCCGCACACGTGGGTTGCGTGGACCCGTGACACGTCCAGTCCGTGTGCCCGTGCGCGGCTCCGGGGGCGGCCCGAGTGTGCGAGCGGGACCTGGCGGTGCAGCGGTGTTCCCCCGGTATCTGACGGCTGACCTAAACCGCTGCGTTGTTTTTCCGTGGCTTCTGCCCCTGGTATCCTGTTGCGCTTACAGATGGTTTCTGCCGCTTTGACTGTATTTCAGTGTATTTGCTTCTTTGTGTGTTTGTGCTATAGATTCACGAACTTTATGCTTTATTTAAAATCAACGTGTATGTCTTTTATTTTTCAAACAAGATGGTCAGTTATGATGTATTTAGTTCTCTGAGAGGTCCTTTAGCTTTTCATGGACATGTTTTAAAAAATCCTAATTATATGGAAGACATTTATGCTATTATCTCAGAATTTGGCCTCTTTTTTAATTCAGACCTTCTTTTACAACTCTGTTCATTTTTATTACTTTCTTTAGCATTCCTAACAGCTTCTTCCTTTTCAATATTTACAGATTGTCGACTGTCTTTAAATTTTTTTTTTTTGCATTGCCAGCACTCTCAGAACAGCATAAAACAGCCACCCGCCATGGCCGTGGCGGGTGCTACGTCTTGTTCAGACATTGCTGTGGGCGTCTCCGGGGCGTCCCCAGGGAAGGTGGCGGTGGCTGAAGACAAGCGACGGCGGTCTTCGCCCTGGCGAGGGGCATCGACGCCCGCTCCTCGCCGATCCACACACTTTGGGGAAAGCAGCCTTAGACGCTGACCACCATCAAGTACATGTGGGGCGCCGATGCCTGGGGGTCCCTGCGTGTCCTCGTGTGACCTGACATAGGGGCTTGCCTGGGGGTCTGTCTCGCAACCCGTCACACACTCACGGGGCCAACGCTTCTCCATCTCGGCGCGACATCCACAGGACAGGTTTGGATGCTGGCGTTTCGTTTAGAAGGTGTCCTCCACGGTCAGAGGGGACAGTGGCCTGTTTTTCTGGGCCTCTTCACGTTTCCAAACGTCAGCAGGAGGATTGGCAGGAAACGTGCAAGTGCTCCGTGTTTCTGGGCAGGACGTGATTTTAGACAACTGGAAGATTCTCTCCCACAGCTATGCCTTCATTCGGCTTCTCTGCATGGACAGAGCAACTGGACGGGCAGGGTCGCGTTGGGGTGGCCGTCCACAGGCCGAGTGTGGGAATGCTGGCGGGGTTGGGGTCACTGAGCTTTGTTCGGTTTCTCCCTCTGCGTCTCTTCTGACACTCGGTGCCGTTGTGAACTGCGGTTCCCCGTGCGTGCTGCGCGAGGATCTCAAACAGCGTGCTCGCTGCCCACGACACGCGGTATAACGTTGACCTCTCTTTTCTTCAGTGTCATATGTCATGTGTTAAAATCAGCAGAGAATGCTACTTTGTGGTCTGTTGAACAGAAGAACGGTGCACCACGTTTAGTCACACTCTGTCCGGACAGGTTTCTCTTCCGAAGTACTCTGAGACTCGTGGAGAAGTCCGTGCGGTTGCGGTCCAGTGGGTCCCCCCCGGGCACAGCCCCCCCTGAGGACAGCGTTTCCGAGCCGGGGCTTCCCAGTTGGCGACATGCATGCTCACGGGACCCCAAGGGGAGATCGCCACGGCTTTGGTGGCCGGCTGAGGGCCTGGCTGCTTCCCACGGGAGCACAGGACACAGCCGGAATGACGAGGAAGGGTGGAGGAGGGACCGGAGGAAGAAGAAGGGACAGGGAGGGCGGGGGGAAGGAGAGAGGAGGATGTGTGGGCGGGAGGGGAGGGGCAGGGGACCCTGAGAACGAGGACAGGGCGCCCGAGTGAGGCCCCGAGGACCCCGGGCGGGGTCTTCCGCGTGTCCAGAACGTGCCTCACAGACACGGGCCCCCAGCCCAGGCCCGCTGCTGCCGTGACACTGGGACCCTGCAGCACCGTGGACATGCCCGCGTTAAAAGCGCGGTGAGACCTGATAGCGATACCGCACTAAACACATCTCCTATTGATTCCCTCTAACCTTGCAAACCGAGCCGCGCGCGCTAAGTACCTTTTACTCCAGCCTGGCCGACGGGCCCGCGGGTGTTAACCGCGGGGCTGGATTTCCTGCGTCAGCACACCCGGCGGGCAGGGGCGGGCGGCGGGCGCGTCCTCGGGCCTGGGGACTGTGACCCCTCGCCGCCCTCGGGTGGAGCGTGGGCACCCGTGTCTGGACAAGTCTGGACCCTGGAGAAATCGAAGGAGGCCCTCCCGCCTGGCTCCCCGTTGCGTGAGCAGCCACGCGGGGCCCCGCTGCAGCCGGGAGCTGCTGTGGAGGGAGCACGTCCAACGTGGCTCGTGAGGTTCGAGGCCCCGCGTTCCCCTGGCTCGTGTTCTCCAAGTCGCGGTTTCGTTTCAAGGGACACAAACGTTCAAACAACGCCGTTATGTCACTTACTCGTCTCAGGTGTCTGCGCTCGCTCCTCCGTGCTACGGTCCTGTCCTCCCTGCGCGGTGGCTGGAAGTGGACGGCGCCGTGGGGACAGGGGCGCTCGCCGTCCCTGGGAGCGGCACCGGCCGTCTGCAGGGCCGTCGCTGGGGTGGGGACCCCCATTGACCAGCGGCGAGGCCTGCCCTTCCGGAGGCTCCGTTCTCCCTTTGGGGAGCGGGGTGGTGAGGCCGGGGTGGGGGGAGGGTGAGCACACGGCCCATTGTCCCCGAAAGGGAGCTGTCACTTGGCTCCTGTGCTTGTCCCTGCTGACCTTGAGACTGCGGCGTTCGCCTGGCCGTCTGGATGGCCCCTGACGGGCGGGGCAGCGGGGGCCAGACGCCACCTCAGAGCAGAGCAGAGCAGAGCAGAGCCTGCCGCCCACTGCGTGGGGTCCGGATGCGGGAAAACGTCCTCGGGTGTGGCCCACCCTCCGTGGCTTCTCCCGGAGCCTGGAACGCCTCTCCCCTCCTTCAGGCTGGGGCGGGCGTGGCCCGGAGTCCTCCAGGAGAGGGGACTGGGGCGGGGCCGGCCTCCCCAGGGTGTAAAATGGGAGACAGCGGGGGACCTCTGTCTTGTGTGCGTCGCCCACCCAGCACCCAGCACCCAGCTGATGCCCCGGATGCACGGACGAGTGAATGTCCGAGTTATCTCCGTCATCACCTCCCTCCCCCACGTGCTTGGTCGGAGGCTTCCCACGGAGAGTGCTCTGCCGCTGGCGGCCGGCCACACTTGTGTGAGTTGAGCGGAAAACACTGGCCCCGGAACCGAAAGTGAGTTCACGAGAACTTGGTCAGCAGGAGGAAGCACAGCCGACGGGAGCGGGGCAGGGAGCAGAGGGGTGTCTGGTGCACGGGGGGCCTTCCACATGGGCGCCTGGGGAGAGGTGACTGGGCCGGCCGCTGGGGAGCCTGGGGTGAGGATGGGGGCAGGGAGAGAGGGGATGGGGGGTGGGGCCAAGGTGCCTCAAGGTCAAGGGGCAGCAGCGGGCAGCGTGGACCCTGCAGAAGGGTGGCCGTGGTGCTAGGGGCTGCGTGTGCGGGTGGGACACGCGTGAGGTGTGTAGGGGTGTGTGTGCCTGTGGACATATGGGTGTCGCACGGGCCCATGTGTGTTACACGGGTTCCGGAGTGTGGGTGCGTGGCGTTCCTCGGGTGCAGACGCGTGTGCCCGAGGCTCTGTGCATGCGTGTCCGTGGGCGGGCGGGCGGTGCTGGTGTGCCTGACGCCGGCGGGCGGTGCCTACCGCTAGTGTGGGTGTTCGGTGTGTTTCTGGGCACATGTGCGTGCGGTTGGCACAGGTGCCCGTGTGTCGGGCAGGCGTGTGGTGTGTGGGTGGGTGGGCTGCGGACGTGCCAGGAGGCATCTGTAAGGGATCACGGAGGATCAGTCTGCACGTCTGTCCAGCAGGTCCTAGTGACAGAAAGACAAACCGGGGTGCGTGTCACGGAGCCCATGCCTTGGCCCACGATGCTGTTGCCCACAGCTTTGCCTCCTGGTCCCGGGGCATCTGTGTGGTCACCACTGATGTGGCCACGGGGCAGCTTTTGTGTGGAAGTTCCCCTCTGCAGGGGGCACCGTCCTTCTGCTCCTGAGACACACAGACTTGAACTTGAGAGCCCTGGTGTTGGGCTGCTCAGACCTTGGTGCCTCTCATGACTTTCCTGCCCGGGCTTGTCGCTGGCTCATTGTCTGGGGATTTCTGTGAAGGGTGTTTAACGAGACACTAAGTTTTGCATAAACGTAGGTGTATCTGCACAGTGAGGCCCGTGTCTCTGCAGTGAGGCCTGTCTCTGCAGTGAGGCCGTATCTCTGCAGTGAGGTGCGTCTCTGCAGTGAGGCCCGTGTCTCTGCAGTGAGGCCCGTGTCTCTGCAGGGAGGTGCGTCTCTGCAGTGAGGCCCGTGTCTCTGCAGTGAGGCCCGTGTCTCTGCAGTGAGGCCGTGTCTCTGCAGTGAGGCCCGTGTCTCTGCAGTGAGGCCCGTGTCTCTGCAGTGAGGCCCGTGTCTCTGCAGTGAGGCCCGTGTCTCTGCAGGGAGGTGCGTCTCTGCAGTGAGGCCCGTGTCTCTGCAGTGAGGCCCGTGTCTCTGCAGTGAGGCCCGTGTCTCTGCAGGGAGGCCCGTGTCTCTGCAGTGAGGCCCGTGTCTCTGCAGTGAGGCCCGTGTCTCTGCAGTGAGGCCCATGTCTCTGCAGTGAGGCCCGTGTCTCTGCAGTGAGGCCCGTGCCTCTGCAGTGGACTATTACTCCGCCCTGAAGAGGAATGAAAGTCTGACATGTACTTCCAGGACGAACCTGGAAGATGTTGTACGAAGTGAGATGAGTCAGACCCAGAGGGTCACATGTCATATGAGGCCCCAGGAGTAGTGACCTCCATGGGGACCGAGAGCAGAACGGGGGACGCTAGAAACCGGGGCGAGGGGGGCCTGGAGAGTTAGCATGCAGCGAGGACGGACAGACCGCTACTCCGAGTGGATGCAGATTTCCCGGAGACGGGTGGTGGTGATGGCCGCACAGCTGTGCGCTTGTACTGAATCCCACTGGGCAGCAGGACCTGGGAAGACAGTGAAAATGATCACTTTTATGTTATGTATTTTACCACAATAAACATTGCAACGAGGTGCCTTCCTCTGCACTCCAGAGCCTCGTCGCTGGTGAGGTTTCCTGCCCGATGAGAGTTTCATCACACGCGTCTCTGATACTCCGGGAGGAAGCTCTCCTCCTCTGGGCTCTCGGGCTCTGTGCCTGGGGACCGTGAGCCGGACTGACGGAGGACAGATTGACAGGAGAAGAAAACGTACACTTTATCGATGCTAAAACGTTTACCTGCACGAGAGCTTCACCCAACAGAAGTGAAACCCCCAGAGATGGTTGGACTCGGGGTTTACATACTATTTTTAAAAAGGAGAATAAATTTCGGAGAAGTGGCTGGGGGGCAGGGGTGGTGCACTGCAGGGGGTAGCTAGGAGTCGGACGGCAGACAGGGCTGTCCGGTGCGGCTTGTGGTGCACAATGCACCCAGGGCCGCCTCTGGGGCCGCCTCATGCCCCTGGGGGGGCACACACTTTTACACTTTTATGAATCAAAACGTTTGTCACCTTCACAAAGGAAAGCTCAGGCGGGCTTCTAGGCAGAAAGGAGGAGGGCGGGGAGCTCTCCTGCCATTGGTCAGTGGCTTTGGCTCAACACGATTCTTACGTCTAAGCGGCACATTTTGGGGTGGCGCTGTCTGACTCCCTTCGTGGTTAAATTGACCCCAAATTAAAAGTGGGGCCGTAGCCCTTCCAAGGGGTGACGTTCAGATGTGTCCAATCCGTACGCGGCCAAGGTCCCAAGGCACAGCCAGGGGGTCCGGTCTCGGCTTTTAACCCCTTCGGTGTGGCTATCAGTCAGTCTAGCCTTGCAGACTGCAGAGTGGACCAGAGACCACCCTGGTCGCTGTGGCGGTCTTCAGTGGAGGTTTCGTTGTTGCTGTTGTTACTTTTCCTTTCTGTCTGTGGTCGATGGGGGGTGTCTGTCCCGAAGCATCTCTCTGAGAAGAGGAACCCAGGTCTCACCCCGGGGACGAGGCTGCTGGGGCTGGAAGGGACGAGACGGGGAGGGAGGGGGGGCTCCCGGGTGCCTGGAGCCGAGCAGGGCTCCGGGGAAATACCGGTGAGCGAGGAGGGTGGCCCTACTCCAATCTTGTAGGATGTATGGATAAGGCGAGTGTTAACACCAAACACGAGACGCATACACCATCTCGAGCATAATGAGCTACTATTTTTTTTTAAAAGATGACTGGCTGAGGGATCCTTCCTGGTCTTGCAGCCAGGGAAGAGGTCTCCGAGGCAGAGATGGCAAGGCCGGCATTCACTGGGTGGACAGGACTGAGCTGGGGAACCAGGCGGCCGGAGAGGAAGGGGTGGGTTCTGGGCAGAAGGAGCAGGCGCCCAGTGGTTCCCCGGAGGAACCGAGGGAGGGGCTGAGGGGGGGTCCCTGGGGACCACAGGGCGATGGTGGGAGTGGCGTCTGTCAGGGAGGCAGGGACACGGCGAACGGGGTGCGGCGGCCACACCGAGGACGTGGATGTGACCCAGAGCCACGGGGGGACCCGGGAAGTCTCAGGGAGCAGCTGCTTCGCCGCACTCCCTCCGTGCAGCAGTGCGCTGGGCTCGCCAGCCGTGAGGTCACGTGCTCGCGCACTCGGCTGGCTGCCTTGGCCCCGGGGCGGGGCCTGTCCTGTGCCCTCCCCGCTCTGGGGTCTCAGGGCCTGTGGCCCCGGCTCAGTCCAGCGGGGGGGTGGGGGAGGGTTTGGGAGGGGGCTTCGGGATAGCAAAGGACCTCGGTAAAAACGTGGCCCTCCCCCACCAGGTGGGAGAATGGGGGAAATTCATTTCACATCTTGGAGTCTCCGTGGCTTCATCTGCAAAGCAGGAGACTAGTCCCGTCTCAGGCTGTTTTAAAGATGAGACTACGTAGTGTGTGCGTGTCACCCGGCACAGCGCTCGCCGCACTCTTAGGGACCCGTTGCGGGTCAGTGTCCCCTGGGCACACATCTTGGTTTGGCCAGAGACTCGATGACTAATGACCTTCTTCTAGCTTCGGTGAAGAGATGGATGACATTACTGTTTTGGTGTTTGGATTTCTTCAAGGCAGTTGCCTGGGAGACCCTGTCCCTCCCCGAGGGTGCAGTCCGTGCAGGGTTTAGCTGAGAGTATCCCGTTCACGCTCTCCGTCTTCCCTGAGACACGCGGCGCTGTCTCCTGCCGCAGCCACGCAGCGCGCACACAGACACAAGGCCGGAGAGGGACTGTGAGCCCAGCCCTGCCGTGGGCTGTTTGACTTGGGACAAGCCACGGAGCCTCTCTGGCACCCTGCGCCTGCCATCGGAAACCAGGTCAGGCAGCGAGGCGAACGGAAAGCACCTACAAAGTGCCCCGTGCCACGGGAGCTTGGCAGCTGCCGAGACTCCTCCCTCCTGCCCACCCTGGGTCCCAGGGCCCTTGGGAAACGACACCCAGCGTGGGCGCGTCTGGGGCTCTTCCGAGCTGGGTTTGGCTTCAGGTCGAAGCAGGGATTTTCCCAGCCTCCCCACCCAGTGGGACGGCCGCAGTGTTTCCTTGGCCTCCCGGGTATAGATCGGGGCCCTGGAAGGCAACCGGCAGCCTCTTGCCCAACCCCGACCGTGTGAAGGAACTGAAACCCGGACGCCCAGCGGGGCGGCGGGGCTGGGGGAAGGCCCAGGTCTCCGGCTCCGAGAGCCAGGGACTCACTGAGTGCCTCCCCTCCCCCGGGCCACTCGGGAGCGTAAGGGAAGAGCATTCCGTGGAGGTCTGGGGCTCGGTAGCCACGGGGGTGTCTCCTGTCCAGTCCCACCTCCTCAGTTCTGTGGCTCTGTCACTTCAGAGTCAAATCCTTGGGTCCGAATGCCTGGCGAGTGTCTGTCAAAGGCTTTCAACGTCCTTGTGGAGGCGCATCTCCAGTTCGGAGAGCTTTCGTTTGGCATCCCTACTGCAGGTCTGTTCTGGTAGGCGTTCTAATTGGTTCTGAAGTTTGAAAGTCTTCTTGCCCTGGCTGGCGTAGCTCAGTGGATTGAGTTCGGGCTGCGAACCAAAGCATTGCAGGTTCGATTCCCAGTCAGGGCAGATGCTTGGGTTGCAGGCCACGGCCCCCAGCAACCGCACATTGATGTTTTCTCTCTCTCTTTCTCCCTCCCTTCCCTCTCTAAAAATAAATAAATAAAATCTTAAAAAAAAAAAGAGAAAGTCTTCTTTATTGTAGAGGCTGTTCAGAAGCAGGCCTTCTGAGATGTGGTTGGTGGAAATCCTGGTACGACCCCACGAGAGAACTTAGCAATAGCATGTATCGGTACCTTTGAACCAAACAATCCCACTCGTAGGAAGTTATACCCAACAAGGCAAAATATGAAAACAGTGAACACAAAATCCTATCCATGGGGCACTGATTGCAGTAGAAAAAGACGGGCAATAACCTGAGCGTTCATCAGGAGGGGCCTGGTTGGACGGACCACGCCGCATGCACATGGTGAAGTGTGTATCAAGGTTTTACTGCTGCTGGCAGGTACACGCCGAGTTTTGGTGCCACAGGGAACTCAGTGCTGGGACACGGTGTCACGCACAGAAAGGAAGGCGGAGGCCAGAATGCATGGCCTGGCGCAGGATCTTCCGTCTAACTCAGGGCGTGCTCACCTAATAGGCACCGGAAGACGACGGGGGGTGGGGGGGACAGGGAGGGAGCGACAGGTGAGGAGGCCGGATGTCCCTGAATGCGCGTTGTGCTGTGCGCTCAGAGTCACAAGTAGTTTGCAGAATCATGATACGGAAAGGTAAAGAGGACAATTCCTTAAACCAAACACAAAATGAAATGATCAACCAACTGAATGTTGACCATATAGGAAGGAATTATTTAGGATGATTTTCACCTTTGCAGGCGTCCCTCAGGGACACTGCGGGCTTGGTTCCAGGTCACCGAGTAGCGCCGTAAAGCGAGTTGTAATGGTTTTGTGGGTGAGGGTCTCACCTTCGATTTGTAACAAGTGCAGCGCCTCTGCGGTGCGATAAAGCAAAGCGTAACGAAGCGAGGTGTGCCTGCGTCCACGAGACCGTTTGTCCGCAGTGGGGTACACCCTCGGGACCGAAGGAATTGCAAAGCAATCTTAAGTTTCTTTTAGTAATTATTTTGTTGGTAATATGTTGGTAGAGTCATTCTAAAGCTTTTTATGCATACATTCAGATACAGTACATAATATTATACTAATGTCATAAGGAGCCAGCTTTTTTGACATTAGAGAAAAAGAGACCAAAAAAAAAAATCAAAGAATTGAAATAAAACCCTGTAACCTTAAACGTGAACTGGAAATATCGGAACTCCTGATATATTTCTCCAAACCGTCTCCCACTCCAGCCACCGAGAAAGGGCCTGGAACCAGGGACCCGCACAGAGGCTCCTTAGTGGTCGTGCTGTAGCTCCCGAGTGCCCTTCCCGCTGAGAGGGACCAGCGGGCCGCGGAAGAACTGGTGGACCCCGCCGGGTGGGGAATGTTCTGGCTGAGCCTGTGACATCCTGTCCCCCCAGAGAGCAGGGAAGTGGCAAAGGCCACCGCGCTGTGACCAGAGCTTCACAACATGGGGGCCGACGGGCCCAGGCTCCCACCGGCCGCAGATGGAGCACCTCCGCCCAGAGACGGATGTTCATGCCAACAGCCACGCCTGGGGCGGACCGAGGCACACAGAACCCGTGAAGTCCATGTGAAAGAGCGTGTGCGCGCCTTGGGCGGGATGCTGCGGAGCCCCCTCATGGTCCTGACACTGGTGAATGAAAGAATGGAATCAGGCACCGCATCTTCTGTCCAGACAGGGCAGTGCCTTGGAATAAGTGAATCATGGAGGAAGTAAGGGTCTTCCTTCTTAGAGGGATTCCCGTTAATAAATGAGCAATCGGGAGAGCTAGCACACCGCCATTTTGCAGCCCTTCTTGACCTGCTGGGTCATGACAACGACCGTCAGGAGCTGCTAACGCTGGCAGGTGAAGAGCTGAGGGAGACCTGACGGTGCGTGGTGGAAGCTGGCGTCGCCCACCTCCAAGGGCGGGCGGCCGACGTGATGTGCTCTTGCCACGATTCCATGCGAGGGGTGCAGCCCGCCCTTCGGTGCGTTATCACCCGGACCGCCAAGCCTGAGTCCGGCCCAGCCCCTAGACTCACGACCAGGCTGCGGAACTGGCAAGAGGCGAAGAGATTCACCCCGGTCACTGCGGGGATGCCCTCGGCAGCTCCCGGCATGCGGGCTGCTCAGCCAATGACGTGCAAGCAAACAGCAGAACAAGGGCCACAGGGTAGACAGACGGAGGTACCCACGTGGCCCCCCTGGAATGCGGGGGCCCTGTTTGCTTTCTGGTTCGAGCGTGCACACGGCTGCACCCCCTGTTGCTCAGGTCTGACACTTGCCCGACTGCACGTTTTTCACGTGGGCGTGGCTGCGGACCCATGGGCACCGGGAGGAGGAGGGGCGCTGTCTGCAGAGGTGTTTCTGGGACACGGATGGACATGCGTGGTCGGCTGAACTTCAGACTCTGAAAGAGCACAGATGCCGGGGCGCGTTTATCTCTCTGCCGCCTGTCATCATGCGGCTTTCTTCCGGTTCTCTCCCCCTCTGAGAGCTCTGTGAGGGCAAGGGCGAAACAAATGTCTTTCTTTCCTCTAAAACTGCGCCTGGAAAGCGATGAGCTCAGTGATGGCTTCGACGGCCAGTGGCTGGCCTGCCCCATGGAGAGGCAGGTACAGGGGGTCTCCGTCGTGGCTGGGCCCTCCCTGAGGCCCGCCCCCGCCCTCTGCGGACCCGTCCCTGCAGTCTCCTCCCTGCGGTCTGCGGGGAGAGACGTCCCGTGAACCTCCTCAGGCTGAGCATAACCTTTCCCACGGGTATTGGTTTTGCGATCGCTATCAGGTGTTGTGAAAGGGAAGCTGTTGTCTTCTCTTATGGAAATGCGGGAGGAGGCGGCAGTTTGGGGCTGGGAGACCTGCCCATTGCATCAACGTGCCTGGATCCGGGAGAGGGCAGGTCAGGCCGGGTCAGAGGTGAGCCAATTCCAGCATGCACCCCTGGCTCCTGGGAGTGCTGCGGCCGGCAGGGGTGGCTGTCTGACTTCCCTTCCTGCAGGGAGGGGCTAACTCCAGGGCACTGTCTCGGAAGTTTTATCGTCGTGTGTGGGCCCCTGAGACGGAAGACTTCCGGGCCCGGCTGTGACTGAAAATAGAGCCACTCGTCCACCCCTCCAGCTGGAGAAATGAACTTGGACCTAGGTTACGACCTGCGCCATTCATCCAGTGACCAGGAATAGACAAGGTCTTCTCAATGTTGTAGGAAACTCTTTTTTTTTTTTTTTGTCCAGAAAAACTCAGTTCTCGAGGTGGTACAGCCGACTACAGACAGTGCTGCATTTCCAGAGCTGCCTCCGGCCTCTGCCCCTGACCCGCGGCTCCGCGGGCCCGGCGGCACGGACAGTGGGGCTGACCCCTGACCCCCAGCATCTGGCTCCAGGCACGCTAACCCCGGCCGCCACCCGCTCAGAGCTACTGGGCACTCGGGGCCGGGCGTGCTCCTTGGCGATGAATCAGTGCAGATTTGTTGCCGTGATCATCGCGCTGTCTCCCAAGGTTTGGGAACAAATTGAGTCCATGGTTTTCCCACCCACAATCCTTTGTAATCATCCTTTTCTGCCTTTTCTATTTTTTCAGAGACTTCTAGGAGATTTATAAGGGTAGCTTCTTACACGGGGTCTGAACAGCAGCTGGGGAGAAAGGATGATGAGTCGGAGCTGGCGGCGGAGCCGCGTGGCTCCTGCCAGACTCCGTCTCTGCTGCGGCGACGGAGAGGAGGATGAGCACGCCGCAGGCTCCGGGGGCGTCAGAGCGTTGCATGGGAACCGAGGCCGGGTCTTGGGAAAGTTTTCCTTCTGGCCGTGGAATATTCTGTTAAGGACCACAGCCAATCGGTGGCCTGATCGTTACGCTACTTAATACAAAAATACACATCACAGGGAGGAGATTTCGGTGGCTTAGTACACTTTTGGATTTCTTCCTCAATTTTATTTATTGCCCTGCGAGCGCACACTCGCATGCTTTCCTTGCCTGTGAATGTCACGTTCATTTCACGTCACGCATTGGCCCCGGCCACCTGTGGTTCCCACTGGAAGGAAGTCACCGAACCTCAGAGTTTTTGCTCGTTGGCCTCGTTTTGTCCTTAGAAGGTAAAGCTGGTGTTTGAACTTATTTTCTGCACTTTGTTTTCTTCCTTGTCGATGGCATGGAAGGTCTGTGCTCTGGGACCGTGGAAGGTGGCTGCTCGGAAGCTGTGGCCTTAGGTGTTCATCGCCGGTAACACAGACAGTGCGCCGTGTGCCGGTGTGTGTGCTCTCACAGGGGCAGCCCCAGTGGGGGGTCCGGAGTGGAGTCACATCCGTGGCCCCAGTGATGCGGCCCAGGGTTGACGTTTGTCGCTGAGAGAGTTCAGGTTGATGAGCAGTGGACGGACATCTGATCGTCACTCCAGTCCTGGGGGAAGCATGCGGGTCCTTTGGGATGTCGGGGACGGGAGCCCAGCATCACAGAGCCGGCGGTCACTGTCCCACCCCTGGCCCTCGGTGGGCTCGCGCCCTCAGGCAGGCTGCGTCGCCTCTCTGGGTCTCAGCTCTCTCACCCGTAAAGCAGGGATGACAGTTCATGGTCGTCCTGTGAGCGCCATCTCAGTGTGGCTCGAATCAACTAGAATAGAGTGTGACGTTTCAGAAATGAAATGCCTCGTCAACCGTAAACCTGGATTGCTGGCTGGTTGAGAAGCAAAGCAAACAGAGGGGGGGAGAAGCGGGGGACAGTGCCATGGGGACCCTGTGGGAGGGGTCTGAGGGGCTCAGATGCAGGTCTGAGACCCCAGAGGCACACGTGGGCTTGTCCCCGGGAACACAGCCCGCGCACTCTCACCGGCGGCCAACGACCGAGTGGCTCCTGCACGTACAGAGGGGGTGCCGGTTCCTGAGGCAGCCCTGGGGCCCACGTTCAAAGGGAAGCAAGGCGGCGACAATGTCGGACACTGACAAGGGGTTTGGGCTGCATGGTCATCTTCGGTTCCGCTGATGATGATGAACTCACAAGTCACAATGTCAGACTGTGGAGTGTGCTCATACGATAACACATTCTAGAGGATTCCGGAGACCGTCAGCGTCCATCGACATGTCTGTCTGCCTGTCACCTTTGCCGCCAGTCCGGGTTACACCTCCGGCACCTGCAAGCCTTGTGCAGTTTAGAAAACATACAGACGGTGCAAGAGGTTTATCCGATGAAAAAAGAATGCCCAGCTAAATTAGGATTTCTGATACACAAAAATAGTTTTTTTCCATAAGTGTGTGCAGCTATTGCGCGGGACACATAAAGTCATCATTGACCTGAAGGTTAAATCTCACCGAGCCCTCTGTGTTTCCACCTGCCGACTCCGGCCGCCCCGGTTTGGAGACATCCAGTGGGCTGCATGTGTTACTTGGTCCCTTGGGAAATGCAGCTCTTGCTCGGTTTCATTTCCTGGGTTCTGCCTCTTCATTAGCCCTGTCCGGGGGACTTCTGGGGTTCTATCACTCTGCACCCACTTCTCCTGGCCGGCTCGCTGTCCTTGCCTGGGCAGCTCGCCTGTTTGCAACAGCGTCTCAGTCTTTCATGTGCCCGCCAGCCGCTCAGGCACCTCGTGAAAATCCACGCTCTGATTCAGCAGGTCTGGGGTGGGGCCCGAGACTCTGCATTTGAATGAGCCCCAGGTAACTCCGGTGCCGCTGGTCTGGGGACCCCGGGTTGAGCAGAGCATCTCGACCCGGGTTCTCATTTTCAACTAAACATAAATAAGACTACCACAAAAGTATTTTCTTTACACTCCCCCCCATGTTTTATGGATTCTTCATTTGTTTTAAGCCAGGAAAGGCTACATGTTATGTGTGCCTTTTTGTTCGTGGAAGAAAACTGTGTTGGACTGTGAGAAAGTTCTGGAAAAGCACGTGTTCCAGGAACTGGTCGTTAGGTTGCTCATCGGTTCGTATTTCTGGAAGGGCCCTAGGAGTCATCGGAAGAATCCCATGGTCGGGCTGGGTTCACAGCCGGTCCCGGGAGCCAAGTTCTGAAATGCGCCGGCTACCCAGCATGAAAACCCTGTTCGGAGTCGTGTTTTTTTCTAACACTGAGCTCTGTCAGCGAGAAGAATGTTGAAATGATTTCCACATCTGCACAGAAAGGCTCACAAGTTCCTTTTAAAATGAAAACCCCAGATGAACAGCTGAGGATTTCTGCTGCCAGCGATTTCGAGCCTGAGAAAGGCCCACCCGAAGCAAGGAGGGCGCTGCTGGCCCGCTGCCCAGCGCTAGCTCCTCCTCCCAGGGCCCCGCCCCTTCGTTCCCGCACTGCGTGCAGGGGCGGCGGATTAAGTCACCCCCCTGCCGGAAGCATCCTGTCTGCCCCTGAGCCCCCGCAACCGACACGCCGAGAGTCAGGAGGCCCAAGACACGTTGACAGGCTGTGTGTCTGTCTGCTCTCTCCCGGTGTCTGATGTGGCTTCTGTGTCAGACACGGGGCAGACGGCGGGTGCGGTGGGGGGAGGGAGCTGGCTGCCAGGGTGCGGGGGCGGGGGCGGGAGAAACTTCTAGACAAGTCTTGTGGCAGAAGCTTAACTGTTTAAACTTGCTGTCAGAGGGAATCTGAAGAAAAGGAGTTGGCTGAGGCTGCATTGAAAATGTGTTTGAGAGAGTTGCATGCTATCTCATAGAGACTGTAGGCTGGGGGTGTGGAGGGTTGGAGGGTCACCCCCCTCTCTCCTGGAATCCACCAAGACTGGACTAAGAATGAGGGTCTTGTAGCTTGTATTCTTCAGAAGGCACAAAACCCACGGAATGGGCAAAAAATGGGCCAAAGGGGGCAGTTGAACAAATCATCTCCAAAGTCAAGTGATAGCATTGCAACTAGTGATGGTTTCCTGATTTTGGTGACTGCACCGAGCTTACGAAAGAGAACATCCTTCCTAGAAGAAACACGCAGCAGCATTTAGCAATGAGGCCTCTTGTCTGCAGTGGACGCTCCAAGGATTCATGAGATAATGACCCAGCACAAGTGGTAAAACGTAGATAACTGAGAAATCTCACCACGAAGGAAGGGCTTCTGACTTATCTGTGTAACTTTTCTGTAAGTTTGAAATACTTCAAAATGGGAAGTTGCACTAAAGGAAGGGTCTCCTGGGAACGGTGTTTGCCGCTGACCTCGGCCCCTTGTGCTGTTTTCTCTCCCGGATTCCTGCTGTGCCTTCCAGGAGTGCTCGCTTCTGGTCCTCACAGTTGACACTGAGCCGGGCCGTCCGTGAAGGACATCCCTATGGCTTCGTGTCCTTGTCCCCCTGCTGATGGGCAGGACCTGTCTCTCAGAGTCTCAGACTGGACCCAAACTGACCTAATCAACAAACATTCCATTGCTGGGTGATACACCACCAACCTTTCTGTTAGTTGTCGTCTGCTGGTGGGAAGAGGGAATCTCTAGGCAACCCATGGCAGATAGGATCATGTAAGTACCCGCGTGGGTGCCCTCCTGCCAGCCGGCACCCTGTGCTTCAGAGTGGCGCCGAATCGCACGTCTCAGAGACTCCCCGCCGGGACACACACCATCTTTCTGCACGGAGAACACGGCGCTTTGAAAGCGGTTTGATTCCACAGCGCAGAGCTCTGAACCGCAGAGGACGGGCCACTTGCTGGTCTGTCACCCACAGAAGCAGAGATGAGGCTGACACTGTTTTTTTAAAAAGATTTTATTTATTTATTTTAAAGAGGGAAGGGAGGGAGAAAGAGAGAGAGAGAGAAACATCAATGTGTGGTTGCTGGGGGGCCATGGCCTGCAACCCAGGCACGTACCCTGACTGGGAATCGAACCTGCGATGCCTGGTTTGCAGCCCGAGCTCAATCCACTGAGCCACACCAGCCAGGGCCAGTTGTTAAAATAAAAAAAACTGTTTTTTTTATTTTATTTTTATTGCTGCTGTTGCCAGTTGTATGCCTTTTCATGGTCCCAGGCAAACCGCCTCGAACCTCCAGCTCCCTCAGGACAAGAAGATTGTCGAAAACTCTTGGTCTCAGTCTATCACCCAGCTTGTTAACTTTTTCCCTTTACATGCAGAGAAGCAGCTTGGAATGTTTAAAGTCTGCAACGATAACCACTCAGGTGGCCTGTGAAGGGATTTTCAGGTGGGAGAATACATTGCAAGTGGCAAAGGAAGTCTCTCTCTCTCTCATCAAAGCCGTGGTGGTCAAAACCAGCCCCCCCCCCCCCCCCCCGGGACTTGTCCACCTTAAAGGTCTCTCAGAGCGGGGATGGTCTCCAGTAGCCACAGCTGTTCTTTCATTGCTAGAGCGTCTGTTCTGAGAATTCACTTTTCCTTTGAGTTTTTAATTTTTTTTTTTAAGAATAAGGCTTCATAATTCTGCTCAGGAACTCGATAGCTGGCTGCCTGCCCTGTCTGCTTGGAATTATTCCTGCTCGCACTTGTTTAAGGTGCTCTTCCTACCCTTCCAGAGGCTTCCCACCACGTCTCCGTGCCCATCCGTGTCTCTCACGGTGGAAGAGCCGCCCCAGAGGGAGGGCGTGGGGGCAGGGCCGCCTCGCATCTGCCTTGCATCTGCATCTGCCTCGCAGCCCTCTCATTAGGAGGCGAGTTGGACAGCAGGAGGCGAGGGAGGAGGGGGCGGGCGCGCGGGCGAGCTGGGGGCACTAAATGGCTCTCTGAGTGAGAACAATTAGTGGCGTAAGTGTGTGCTCGAAAACGAACGGCTCTGCGGCGAGATCACTTACAAGCACCATCATCCCGGCTCGAATCTCCGTCAAGAGTTCCGCAGTTCTGAGAAGTCATCCTCAGAGACGGAGCTTATTGGAATCCATGGCTGGCGTTGCACTGTGTACTCTCTGAAATGAGCTAATGTCCGGGTCGCTCCAGAGCCCTGGAAAATGCCCCGGTCCCCTGGGCGTGACCGAGGGCAAGCGCGGCTGCGTGCGGCGAGTCTTCATCCCAAGGCGGCCGCGCCGTGGGCATCTATCTGCCCCTCTTCCGAAGCGGACGGGCCGCTTGCCTTCCCTTCATCATCATCGTCCTGCAACGATGCTCGCCACGTGACGGAAGTGTTTGACACCACGGGACGTTCTGGCCCTGATTTTAAAGGATGCGATTTCGCTTTTGCAGAAGAGCAGTTTTCCATTTACGTATCGAATGCTACTGCGATGAACCCGAGAGCGCGGGGAGACGGCCGGGGCTCTCCCGCGGCGCGCTGGCGCAGGGGCCGTCGCACGCCGCGCCGTGGGTGCGGGTCCTGTGTGTTCGCGTGCGGGAAGCGCGCCCCGGAGCTCCAGGGACACGTGTTGAGCTCGTACGGGTTCCGGGGCTCCTGGAAAAAGTAATACATACTGTTTTGCTGAAGGTGGCTAAGGGTCTTCCTAAGGGTTTGAACTTTTGTTTTAACCGTGTATTCTAATAAAGGACTTCGTAAAATAAAAGGGAACCTGGCAGGTCATTCAAACATATTTTAATGGTTCTCCGCTGGATAGAGCGTTTTTTTAGTGCTTTCCGCGCAGGGACGATGCACGCACGCGCTGGCGGTGACCGTCTCCGTTCAGTTTCCGGTGACGCCCCCCCGAGGGGCGGGACTAGCTGAATGATTGACAAGGCGCATTCGATGATGCGCTGGATCTAAAATCTTGACACATCAGTCTGCACAGTGCTGCGTCCAAAGCCTTTCTAAATGCTGCTTTAAATCCTTCCGCACCATTGATAGACTGCTGACTATCACCACGTGATGACATTTTTAATGCCATCACCTGAATTCGCACCTCACCAGCAGGTCAGAGCCTCCCTGGGCATGACTGGCAGACGGAAGGGCCCGCGAGCACCTGCCGCGCACCACTGCACCTTCCAGGAGAGGGCTGGGCTGCGCGCACACGCCTGTTCTCCGCCCCATCGCTGTGGCCTGAGGCCCGGGGCCCTCTGCCGGACACGGGAGCCGGGATGCCTGGGGTCAGCCTCAGCCTTGGCGGGAGGGTGGCTTCCCAGTGAAGGTACGTGCACTGTGACAATGGGGAAACGAAACTGCCGTGGCCTGAAACCTCGTGTCCCTCTGAAAGTGCCGCGCTGAGCCCCCCCCCGTGGTGGGACCTCAGGGTGTTCGTTGGGCTGTGAGAATGGGGCCCTCAGGGCGGGGAGGGGTGCCCAGACACAGAAGAAGTGAGGATGGTCTTTCTCCACCACGGGTGGGTGGGGACAGCAAGGAGAAAGCTGTCTGCACAGCAGGAGCAGGGCCCTCCCGGGACACGACCCCTCCAGCCTGGACCTCTCAGCCCCCAGAGCTGTGCGAGGCAGTTGTCATGAAGTCCCCCGGTCTGTGGTCCTCGTTGGAGCACCTGAGCTGCCAGAGACAGGTGCAGAGCAGGCACAGCCAGCCCATGTCCACCCGGTCAGGAAAAGGGTTGTCACAACTTACCCAGCATCTGCTGACCACCCGATACATACACGTGTTTTAAAGATACTGTTGAGCATGTCTCCTGAGCGCACTCGGGAGGATCAGTGACGTTTCCCCTTTACCAGAGAGGGAAGGGGTTGCCTGAGCCAACGTGAGTCTCCAGCCAAGACAGGACTGGCTTTGTGAGGTCGTTTGGGGTTCCATCTCCAAGGACCACGTGCTTCCTGTGAGCTCTGGGTCTTGGAAACGCAGCGCCTCTCGCCTTATTCCTCGCCATCGCTGCTTCTCGCCTGGAGACCTTGCCCCGCTTACGGGAGGGGCGCTCCAGGGCGGAAAGCGTGTATTGAGTTTCTCTATTCCCCATTACACATCGCTTGGCATACAAAAGATACCCAATAAATTCCCGGTTACATAAGCTTTGGAAATGGAAATAACACTCTCTACTACTCTCGAGAAAGTTACAGTGCAAGAAAACAAGGCTGTACAATTTTCTCACGGACCAAAGCGATGTTCCGAGGCCCACAGCCCTTCCAGTCACCAATTTAAAGATACTCTTATTTTTACTTGAGCCAAGGTATTTTAAATGTCTCATTCCAAAAAACGCTATCCTTGTCTCGGAGTGTATATCTTGTGAATGACTTCAGGGCTTGGAAAAGGAGCAGCTTCCCGTGGAAGGTGCCTGCTCCGTCCCCCTGTTGCAAGGAGGTGTGGGTGCAGGGAGAAATGGCCAGTTTCTAGCACCTCGGCAGCCTCCCCCGTTGCCGCCTCGACCATCGACCTCCTCAGCAATGCCCGCTTCTCCCGAGCCTGCCATGTCACGTGCTTACGAAGAGGAATAAACCTGTGACTGGGGAGTTGCCCATGGAAGCGGGCAAAGGGACGGCAAAGGGACACTGGCCCTGTGCACTGGAGGGAAGAAGGAAACTTTCTGCTTCGGTTGTGGAAAACAAGTTTGTCCCCAGAGGAAGGACCCAGCCCAGCTCCTGATGGCGCCCCGGTCCTTCCTGCCGCAGTGAAAACAGAAAACATTTCATTCCCGTTTCTGGCAGGAATGACCCGGCCGCCTCCTGACCACTTGGTGATGATCAGGCCTTGCTGAGGAGGTGCGGGCGCCCCGGTTTGCAAGGTGGACTCGACTGCCCATGGCGGCTGACCCGGGTCCCATCAGCCTGTGGGGACACGTGACGCTGCATCTCCTAGCTCTGCTGTCACGCAGTCCTGCACCCCGGGGGCTCCAATGATGACACTGTGTTCTCTCCCAGTTCCGGAGGCCAGAAGGCCAAGGTGCAGGTGTGGGCCTGGTCGGCTCCCTCCGAGGCTGTGAGGGAGAATCTGCTCCATCCTCTCCCCGAGCTTCTGGTGGTCTGTGGCCTCTTTTTGAACTTGTCAATCACAGTGGCCATAATGCCTTTTATCACCAGGGAGATTTCCTAGTGCCCCTGACCCTAGCCCCCCGACCCCGACCCCAGACGCTTGCGGGTAGATCTGAGTGAGCAGTGTTGTTCTCTGACCCACCTGTCAAATGCTGCTTGCTGCCTGCTGTCACCCACGTGTCCGCCACTTCCCCTGGGTGCCGCCGACCCCCCCGGGCACAGCCTCTCGGCTGTGGGGCTCTCGGCCCATGGCTACTTGGCACGCCAGTGCTGGCTCTGAATGAAGACGAGGCAGTGGCGGGCAGACATGACGAGCTCTAGTGAGGGCTTTGGAGGCTCTGGCAGCCTGCATGGGGGAGTGTGTGCTCATGTGCATGTGTGTCTATGTGTGTGCAAGTATGTATGTGGCATGCACGTGGCATGTTACCTCAGGGCTCTTCTCAAGTTCCTGCTCTCGGGGTGTCCCTCCTGGCCTCGTTGAGCATCGTTGATTTCCCGTGGTTTGGGCCACGGGACCCTTTCTTCAGACGAGGTCTTCGTCAGACGTGCGTGAGCCGCCGGACACGGGTCGTATGCACTGGGCTTCAGTTCTGGCTCCTCCCCCTGTCGGCTGCGTGAGCGGTCCCTGGGCCTGCACCTCCGTCTCCTCGACTCGACATCGGGGCAACGCTGTATGTAACCATGGCATTTCGGTAAGAGCGGCTGGGCTAATAATGCCTGTGGAGTGCTGGGGGTGCTCACGGTCACACATGCCTCCTGGCTAGAGGGCGGGCGAGGCGTGAGCTCCGGGTCTTCCTGTCCTCCCCTGTCCTCCTTCAGAGACGCCCCCGAGTCAGCTTCAGAAACCCAGGGCTCAGAGAGCCGGGCGGGCCAGCCCAGGACCCGTCCGGAAGCCAGCGAGACATCAGTTGTCCCATGGCAGCCTGCAGCCAAGTCAGAAGGTACCGAGTATTCTCCCTGAGGACCCACTGCAGACACAGGGACGATGCCGGGGTCTCCGACGTCAGCTGGAGTCACATGCACTGCTCCGACTTCAGCAGGCGTTAGACGATTAATCTGATCTCTCTTTTCCCATCGGATGTCGGTTGAAGGATTCCCGGAACTAACATCCACCCTCTGTCCCCAGCAGGTGCCATGGACGGCGGCAACCGCGCCTTGGGGGCGTCAGAGTTCCCCAGCGGGCTTGTCAAAGCCCAGATGCGAGGCCTGCCCCTGAGTTCCTCTTTCTGCAGGTCTGGGGCCGGGGCCCGAGAACTTGCATTTCGAACGTGTCCCTGGGGAATGCAGATGGTGTTGGCCCAGGCCCCCCTCGGAGAGCCCCGGCTGTGGGCGGGCTGCCCTCGGCGGCCAGTTCTGTCCCTCACGACCCACCCTAGGCCCCGGGGCACAGGAGGGCTTGTCTGCTCATCCACTAGTGTTTGTGGATTCCGAGAGACTTTGAGGCCACAGGGGAGAGGTGAAGTGTTGTCGTGTAAGCTGGGGTTTGACAGCAACCGTGTGTGTGACCCGGGACGTCTCCTTTAGCTCGCGCCCTCTGGGCCGGCCCGGCTCACAGCCCCTCGGTTGATCTTCGCTGAGAACTTCAGTGCGAAACAGACAATGCAGGGCCGGTGAGGCGGAGCGGCTGGGCTCACCTGTGAGGACGCACCCCCGACGTGGGGCGACCCCGTTTGCCCCTGTGCTCCTCCGAGGGTCAAGTGTGAAGGCACTGGCGTTGAAACGCACGAGTCTGGGATTTAACAGGTTAACGAAGGCTCCCAACGAGCCCCGGAAAGTCACTCGGAAGAAGGGCCACGATCCATTTGGCGGGAGGAAGAGGCGCGCCAGCCTGATTCTGCCTCGAGGCCCGGCGGCCCGTGGGCGGTTGGAGGGAGGTTTCAGGCTGAGGTGCTGCTGCTCCTCCTTGCGAAACCTCTTTGCCTCCACAGATGCCTCCGATAGACGCCAGGAGATGAGCGGGTCGCTGAGGCGAAACCGAGGTGACATGTCTCTTCCGCACGTCCAGATGGGTCGATAAGAAGGGAAGGACAAACAGGAAAGACCAGCGGGCTGCTCCGAGCCCCAGAGACATCCAGGAGGGCGGCGACGGAGGCTCCGGGCGAGGCCCGTCTGCGTGCCTGGGGGAGCTGGGGCACTGCGAGCATAGCTCGGGTCCGACTCCCGGGGGGTAGGTGGGGAGGGGCCCAGGCAGAGGGGACGTGAAGCGCGTGGCAGCCTGGGGACAGTTCGAGCAGGATGGCCGGCCTGAGGGACACTGGTACGGAGGCATCTGGGACTGGGTGTCACAGGTGTCTGGGTGTCTGGGACTGGGTGAGATGCCCGTGCGCAGCCACAGAGCCACGGTCACAGCGTAAAGGCTTTGCCGCCCACAAACACGGGTGTGGGCGTGGGAGTTTCTCTTTTCCATGTTTGCTGGAGAAATAGACACTCCCAGGTCCATCGCAGGCCTCCCGTACCGGACATTTCCGGGGGTGCGCATCCTCTACAAGCGGGCCAAGGGACTCTGCGGCAGCCCTGGCGGGCAACCTGCGGGGACTGAAGCCCCCGGGGCGTGTGCCCCGAGCGGCGGAAACCATGTGTCGGTGGGCGGTGCTCGTGAGCCAGGGGCCTCGGCGACACTCGCCGCGCCTTTCCACGACGGCAGTTCTGGGCGCCTTCGGCCGGCACGAGAGTCACTGCCCAAGTTCACTTCCAAGCCGTTCCCACCTCAGAGGCAGGTTGCGGAAACGAAAGTAACACAGGGGGCGCCCGTAGTGCTCTCTCCTGCATGCACTTTACCCCATTCGCTTTGCTGGTCAGGCGTTCTCTGCCTCTCCCCACACACATGCGTGTGCATGGGCACACACACGCGTGCACACAGCACCCCCCGCCCCTCCCTGAGCTGCTGGAGTGCGGGGAACAAGCGTCCTGGCCCTTTACCCCCAAGTCCTCACCGTGCATTTCCTAAGAACCGGGACGTTCTCTTACTTGCGTAACCACCAAGCCGTTATCAAGGTCAGTAAAGCTGACCTTGATAAGACGTTCTGCCTGATCTACTGTTTGCATCTGTCTTTGTTGGCCGAAGACGCCCTCCGAGCATTCTCCTCCCTGCCCGGGAGCCCTGCTGGGCCAGGTGTGGTGTGTAACTGTCCTGGCTCGTCGGCCGGCCTGTCTCATGGGAAGGTCGCTGCCGTCTTTCTTTGTGTTCTGGGGACACTGGCGTTTTGAAGAGTCCGGTCACTCTGCACCCCTACTTTTTGTTTTAGTAGAATGTGTCACATCTGGAGCTTCTCCTGTGTCCACTTGCGATGTGATCAGTCACTTATTCCGTGGGGGTGTGGTGTCCTCAGGGGACCGTATCTGGGGATACTCAGCGGCCACCTAGCCCCTTTGGTGCCGTTCATGTTATCTCCTGGTTAAAGGCGCATTTGATCTCTCCACTAATGTACTGTTCTCTCCCCCTTGCAACTAATAAGCCGCCAGCGAGATGACATTCCGAGACCTCACACGTACGCTGCTCCCCCTCGGAAACCCTCCCTGGATGGGGCACCCGCGGATGCTTTTCCCACGATCCCATCTTCAGCGCGAGGACCGCAAATGCCGGCTCCCCGGGGCCTGGCCTCCCTTGGCGTCCACCAGCCATTCTGCTGTGGACCCGTCTCTTCTCCCCCGTTTACTTACCTGCTCGTCACCCGCATGGGCCATGAATCCGTGTTTGTCGGTAGTTTTCGACTCTGCCTCGTCACCTGGGCACTTGAGCTGCCCCAGGTCTGGCCTGCGAGCTCCTTTAGGTGGCTCCTGGGTCCTGTGACGTGGCCCCATCACTTTTTTCTAGCACTTTCTGTCTAGCTCACCTTGAGCCTCTGCTGCCCCAGCTGTGGAGGGAGCTGTTTCTCCGAAGACCCTCAGTGCACCTCTGGGCAGGAACTGGGGACTGGTCACGGGGCTCAGGGCCTGAGGGCCGGGTGTGCTCACGCTGCTGAGCTGTCTGTGCCCCCGCTCCTTCCGCGGGCAGAGACAGGGAACGTGCAGGTGTACACACGCTCGCCTTCACGTCCACGTGCAAGGATGTGTGCACAAACGCACCTGCACACGCTACCTATTTTAGAAAGTATGAGTTCATGCCAGCACCTCTAAGTCTAACCTGTCCCCCCCGAGTTCTTCCCTGACGTTGGTGCGCCCCTTTTCCACAGCGGGGACCCTGCCTCCCGGCGGCGTCAGCGCATTTGTGCATTTGCTCCACCCTCTGACACGTTTACAATGGTCACAGAATCACAGCACAGAGCAGTGGCCTCCTAAAAAGTGGTCAAAATGTGTCTGCCATTCTGCCCCCACCCCACCCTAACCGAAGCTGGGGTTCTGTAGTCAGTACTGTGCTGGTCCGTGCCCGTGGTCCCTCCCCCTTCCCTCCCCCCTCCTTCCTCCCTCCCTCTTTCCCTTCCTCCCTTCCTCCCTCCCTCCCTCCCTCTCTCCTTCCCTCCCTCCCTCCCTCCCTTTTTCTCTACTCAGTGAGCTGAAAAGTGTGTTCGACGCCCACAGTCAGGGAGACACTGGCTGCTGCAAATGCTCATGGGCTGTGCTGGTAAAACTACAAGGTCAAGTTCCTCAGGGGAACAAAGAGCCTTCAGTGACGGCGCTGCCCGGCGTGTGCAAGGCTGGCTCGTAGCCGCAGAGGGTCCCTTCGGAGACCCCCCCGGGTCAGGAGTCCGCATTTGGCTGTGGCTACCTTTCTGCTCACTTCAGAGCCATTTTTAAAAATGTTCCTTTCTGTTCAGTTTCCGATGGAGCGTCCAGAAAGTGCAGGACTGTGACTAGACCCTTTCTGAACCAAGAACGAAGAGGCCTCGGTTGCACGCTTTCGTAGGGAAGCGTCTGGCCTGTGGGCGTGTGGCGCCTTCAGCCCCGTGGTGCTCAGCTGGGGCAGCTTTCCCCTCAGAGGATGCTCAGCGTCGTCCGAAGACCCTTTCTGATGGAAAGGGGCTGCCACGGCGCTGCTGGCGTCCAGTGGAGGGGCAGGGGGAGGTGTGCTGCCCCCCCCCCCCACACACACACCCGCTGCCTGGGGCAGCCCCCAGCAGGGAGGCATCCGGCCAAACAGTCAGCAGAGCCAGGGTCCGGAGACCGTGCTGCACCGTAGCTCTCCCCAACGGCCCCTGTTGTTCAGTGAGAACAGCCACTCATCACCAGACAGGACCACCCCCCGACTGCCGCCAGTCTAGATGGGGGCGGGTCCCCAGCCCCGGTCTTAGCGGAGCAGAGAGGAGAATCCAGCCGCCAGGCACCTGCAGGCTGCTAACCAGTACTCGGACTAAAGTTGTGTGGGCACGGGAGACAGAGGGAGACGGAGGGAGACGGAGGGAGAAACAGACAACGGATCCTTAATCCAGAAACGCTGATGTGAATCAGCAGACGCGGGTTAGGAACCCAGTGTGGGGAACGCACACTGATGTGTGTCATGGCCCACGCTTCCTCCCGCCAGTTCCAGGTCTTATGTGCGTGCGTGTGTGTTCATGAGAACGGTCCACATGTCAGGTGCCCAACACGAAGATTTGCCCGGTGTTGCGGAACGCTCGCTGTCGCGCGGCTCCGCCGCGGTCCTCGCTGAGACGGGGGACGGTGGGCCTCCTCCCCTTGGTGCCAGCTCTTCAATGTGCCACCGGGGCCCACCACCCGCCTCCCGCCCGCGCCAGGGCGAGCGGGGGCTGACGGGTCCTGTCTCCCTCCCGGCGACCCGAGCGCGCCGCGCTGCCGCTGCGTGTAGCAATTAGAACGCGTCGTGTGCAGAGCCTTGACTGTTGACGGAACCAATTAAAAGATCAATTAGTGCAGAGCAGGCGCCGGGAGGGGTGGCGGTCTGTGACACGGAGCAGACGTCCCATCCGCGTGTAGAGCTGCCGACACTGAGGAGCGGGTGCTCTCGCTCTGATCTCCTTTCCCCTTAAAACGCTCTGCAGGCTGTCGGGCCCCCGACAGGGGGCGGGGGGGAGCTGGGTCCCCCGGCTGGCAGGGCGGAGTGGCTTTTCTGGCGATGGTACTCCCACTTGGACCCGCGAAATGGGTCCCTAGCAGTTCATGGGGTTTGTGGTAATGAGTCATTATTATTAAGTACAAATAGTAAAACAATGCTGAGCTTATGCAAACATTTTGTTTTATTTTTAGCCTTGATATAGTTCATTCGGAAAGGTGGTTTTCCTACCAGTTGTTTATATATATAGTTCGGATTTCTTATTGTTGTTTTTATAACAAAAGAACCCAGCTTGTGTTCAGGTTTTCTCGCTGCACTGGCCTGTGAGTGTGTGGGCTCCACAGACCGTGCAGGGAGCGTTGAGTGTCGTGGGCCTCGTGACACAGATGTCACAGGCCGTGGGGTGGCATGAAGACAGGCCACACTGAATTCCCAGGTTTCTAAGGCACGGAACTCTGGGACGGGTCTTCTCCGGGGGTGAAGACCCTGGACTTCAGGAGACGAGTCCGAGGTGCACACCGAGCATCTGCGTTCAGCCCGGCCCCGCACAGTCAGCGGGCGGCGGAAGGGGTTCCGGCGGAGGCCCAGGACGCGTCTGCAGCCCTTCGGTGGTGGACACTTCAGCCAAAGAGGCGAGGACCACCAAGGCGTGGATATAGTTATGACAGTGGGTGACCGGGAAGGGCACCTTCCCACCTGCAACTCCCTCTCTGCTTCCTGCAGCCCTGCCAGCGCCCCCCCCCGCCCACGCCCAGGGAAGAGAGAGGCAGGGGCAGCTCAGGGCCTGTTACGTCCAGGGCTCTGGGGGCTTTGGGGGGTGCATCTCTCTAAGGAAAGTCTGTCCTTGTGAATTAAGCTGGAGTAGAGGTGACCCGGGAGAACGGTTTTTAATCCTCACCCAAGGGTGTGTTTATTGATGAGAGGGAGGGAGGGAGGTGGGGACAGTGGGGGTGGGGAAGAAACATCAATCAGCTGCATCCCATAGATGCCCCAACTGGGGACTGAACCCACAACCTCGGTCTGTGCCCTGACTGGGGCCTGAATCTGCGAACTTGTGGTGCACAGGACGATGCTCCGACCACCAGAGCCACCCAGCCCCGGCGAGACTCCCTTTGTCTGGGCAGAGGCAGGTCACATGACCTCCCTTAGGTAGCCTGTGCCCTGGGTCCTGGCCCATTTCCTGCTCAGCCCCTCCTCATCCTGGGGAGTCCTGCCCGGTGAGGGCACCTGCAGCCCCTTCCCCCTCCCGGACACGCGGCTCCCTGAGGGAGGTGATTCGGAAGGGGGCCCAAGGAGGGAGCGGCCTGGGGGAGCGCCAGGCGGGTGTCCCGCCGTTCACTCCCCGCCCCCACCCTGCTCAGATCTCGCCCCCCCAGCCGTCGCGGCCCCACAGCGTCCTCGGGCCGGGGCGGGGGAGGGGGGGGGGCGGTGACTCCGGCGGCCCTCCCCGCGGCCTTGCTGCAAAAGGAGCTGTGGGCGTGTGCTGGGCTCTGGGGTGTCTGGAGGACAGATTTACCCATAAGGGTCTTGATACAAGGTGGCGCTTGGTGGGGCATCGGGCTGGGATATTCCCCAGAGGTCTCCGTTACAGACAACAGGACTCAGTCTGGCGCATGGACGCAGCGTAAGCTCCCTGGTCCCGGGCAGTTTGGGGCGGTTCTAAAGGTTCACAGAACCGTGCTGGCGTGCAGGACGGCCTGGAGAGACCCGCCCACACCCCGGGGCTGTCCCAGCAGACACCTCAGTGCTCCTACTGCCATCGCCGCAGCTGACCGAGAGGGTCACCGTCCCCACCCGTGGGTGCTCCCGGGCGCTCACTTCCAGGTCTCCCCTGGGCGTGTCTGCCTGGAAGGATGCGCCTGAGAAACAGACGGCACCCGAGCCGCTGGGGGCCTGGGGAATGCAGCTTCTGGTCCTGCAGGAGGCAGCACCCTGCCAGCGACGGGAGCCGGCGCGGAGCGAGGCCGTCCGTATCTGCAGGAATGGGCCAGCGCTGCATGGAGGGCGGGGATAGCTGAGGACTGAAGTCGTCGGGCGAGACCATTGTGAGGAAGTGGACGCTGAGATGAACTGAAAGGGTTCGGAGGACGCTGCCGGAGGGGGAAGGGGGCAGGGACTTGGCATGGAGGATGGATGTGACTTTGCCTGTAGGGGGCGCTCTGCAGGCTGCGGCCGGTGTGTCTGCAGCGAACGTGGGGAGTTCACGTTTGAGAGTCAGGTGAGGCCGAGCAGAGGAGATGAGGCAAGATGATGAGAAAGTTTGAATATAGGAAGGGGAGGGAGGTTCGGGACTTCGTCCTGGGTGGGAGGAGGGGTGCCGGGGGTGGGCGGCTCACGAGGGCAGGGGCGCAATGAGAGCGGCGCGTTAGGAGGCTGGCGGCTCGGGCGCATCACACCGCCGGGATGGAGACAGCCTGGCGGCAGGGGAGCCCGCCAGGAGTCAAATAATCGGGGTGGCAGGTGGTGACAGCCCCGCGTGGGGTGACAGCGGTGAGAACACGCCCGCGCGCAGCGTGGGTGTCAGAGGCCTTTCACAGGAAGCGGAGCGGAGGGAGGGCGCCCGAGCCTGGTGGCAGCATCCGCCGACGCGCAGGGACGGCGGGCCTGACAGCTCTCTGGGGGTCTCTGCGTGGGCGGGCGCGTCGGTGGAACAGAGACAACGCTCCTCCGCCACCCGGGCCCGGGGGCCGGGGGCTGTGCCAGCGAGGGGTACAGGGGAGCCTCCTCTCCCCAGAGGCCCCCGGCATGGGTCGTCGTGATTCTGGAAGAAGCGGGGGGATTGGGGGGCCGACAGGAGGGAGGAGAGGAAAGTGGGGGAAATGACTTGGCTTTGCCCCGAGAGCTGTAGGAGAACAGGTGAGGCCCGGGGGAGAAGAAAACTTCAGGGAGTGGGGGGTGGCGGGGGGCAGTGAACAGCCTGGATTTGAACGCGGCTCGGGCAGACGCGAGAGAAGACATGCGCAGTGGGGGCTGCAGAGCCCGGCAGCGCCCCAGCGAGGCCGGCCAGAGCAGTACCTACACTCCCTCTTGTTCCAGGAAGATTGTAAGGAAGCAGTAACTGGTTAGTTTTCTGTGTAGTTCCTGTTTCGGTTTGGTTTGGGGGTCATACCCATGTAAATTCTGCTTTAGCTACAAGCCAAGAACATTGCAGCTCCCTGGGGGCTGACATGTGGTGCATGGACAGCTAATTAGCAGAGGGACCCTGACGGTCCTCGCCTGCCTGGGACTGAGGGGCTCCCCCGGTCCGTGCTGGAGCTGGGAGGTCCAGGGTAAGAGGGGTGGACACCTGGACAGGTGAGAAGCAGCAGGAGGAGGCGGGATGGGGACTCCTGGATAAGCCAGCAGTTACTAGCAGGGGCTCAGGGGGCTCGTGGGAGGAGGATGCGAAGATGGAACATATTCTGCTTTTAGTAGAAGCTCCGGAGAAGGATCCAGCAAAGTGTCACCAGGGCCAAAGGAAGGCTACCTACCTGCCTTGAAACTCTGGACAGACAGGGCAGGGCTTGTTGCATCAAGTCGGGGAGGAGCCCGTGAAAGAGGGGGTTCAAGTCTTACTGATGCCGAAGGCCCATGTGTACTTTGTATTCAGGAGCTTCAGTCTTTTGTAAAACAAAAAACAAACCCAGAAAACCCCCAAAACAACCCCCTCTGGGGAGATGTTCTTTCCCTCTGGGTTTGGTGAGTGTTCCTGTTTACCTGGTTCAAGACAGAACTACCTTGTCGATTTGTCACAAAGGCCCGGAGCTGAAAACACAGACGGCCAGAGTGCCCCAGCTGCGTCTCTGTAGGGAGGGGGTGGTGGCCTCAGCAGGTGACCTGGGCCCTTCATCGCGGGGGCGGGTCCCGGGAGCCCAGGGACCTTCCCGTCGTGCACCATCTGGGTGAAGTGGCTCTGACAGCGTCCACCTCCTGCCCTGCCGGCCCCCTCGGTCGGCCCCGCACGACGTGGGTGACCTGGAACCCAGGGCGACCCGGAGCCTGGGGAGGGGAGAGCCTCAGGAAACGGTCAGCGTCAACTGGTGGTTCTTGATTTCTTAAAAAAGTGGGCATACCCATCAAAGTAGTTCTCACACTGATATGGGGTGACTTGTGTCCCCCTGAAGTTCTCATGTCAGGGTCTTCACCCTCAGGACCTCGGAGTGGGCCCTGGCCTGGACAACGGGGTCTGCGCACTGTCCTCAGTTCATGAGGTCATCGGGGCGGGTCCTGAATCTGACGGGCCTGGTGTCCTTGTCAAATGGGGAAACCTGGACACAGGCCTGCAAATGTGGAGGACACCTTGGGGCGTGAGGACAGAGATGGGGGTTGATGCTTCTGCATGCCAAGAACCACCAAACCCTGTCCAGACCACCGGAAGCGGGGGGAGGGGCACAGACCGGATCCCCCCCTGGCGGCCACCGAAGGAACCACCCCTGGCGGGACCTCGGTCTTGGACATCCGGCCTCCAGGCTGCGAGGTGGTGCATTTCTTCTGTTGGAGCCCCTGTTTGTGGCACTTGCTCAGGGCGGCCCCGGGAATCTAACACACGCCAATCGACTGTTATCTGCACATTTTCTCCTCTGAAACAAACAGCATGCCGCTTTACCACGGCGTGTTCGCCTCTCAGTACAGTAAGACAGGCCTCGGTTGGAGAGATCCCTTCCACACAGACCGAAAACTGTCACGCACACTGGGAGAGACCAGAAATGCTTTCAGTCACCCGAGCGAAGCAGCAGTTTTCAGGAACCCTGATGGACAGGCCCTCGTTTGTTTACAGTAGGACCCCCCCCCTCTGGCGCCCCTCACTCACTCCCGAGCTGAAATGTCGGAGGAAGGCCTCAGAAGGCTGCCAGTAAAGCTGCTAAAAGGAGTCCTTTGATCTCTTCAGCAGCTCCGAGGACAGATACGACTTCATTCCTTCTGGGAGGCGCTTTGTTCTTTTGACTCCACTCCAGGAGGCCGCGGGAAGGCCTGGGACGCGTCAGCCGCCCCTCCTCTGCGGGACGCCCTTAATCCGGGGCCTGGTCACGTGCGCAGCTCAGGGGGACCCTCTTTTGGAAGACATAAATAAGTCTCCGCGATACATCTGGAGATCCTTTGATCTCTCTGTGCACCCCCCCACAGCCCCGTGGAGCGGCAGGGACCCTGCGTTGCCTGTTTGGAGGTCAGCGAAATAGAGTCGGGGGTGGGGTGGGGGGGCGATATCAGCACCTCGGGGCTGCGTTTTAAAACGCGAGATACCGGAAGGGTCGTTTTACCCGGACCTGACGGATTCCAAGGCCGACACCGTGGATTCCCTCTGCACGTATTTACTTTTCTCCCGTTTTATTAACTCTGTTAATGGACTTTAAAAGGTTCTTTAAGACCCCGTCCGCCTTGATAGTTTTAACTTTCAAGGGAAAGGTTCTGTGCGGGTCCCACGGATGCGAGCCCTCCCCCCGCCCCCCCTGCCACGGATTAGGCTGATGAAAGGGTCGGTGGGACCGGATGCTGCAGGGACGCAGAGTCTGCGGAGGTCACGTATTCATTGCACGGTGACAATCTGAGGTTGCTCCGATAGGGGCCCGGAGCTGCTGAAAGCTTTGAATCGGAGGAATGAATGGTGGGATCTGACTCAGATCTTGGTAGAACCACGCTGGGAGCAGCTTAGGGGGCGGGGCTCTGGGGCCGGGGGAGGAGCCTGGACTCAGAGAGAGCTCAGCCGTGGGGGGGGGCGGCACTGTGGGCGGGGCGTCGGAGGAGGCGGGTGGGCTCGGTGAGGGTTCCTCAGCCGCCTAGTGCTGCTGCACGTTAGTCACGTCCCTGCGACAGACATGGGTCACGTTGATTTCCTGACCCCCCAGTTCCGTGGGAAAACCGACTCCCCGTTCTGTGGGAAAATAGAGTTCAGTGGCTGGTGCTGCTGAAGAAGAGATCGTAGAAAATCAGGAGTCGTCCCGTGGCCCCGAATGTTCCTTCCCACCCGCGCCGGTCTCGTTCCACGGGACTGCGGGGACCCCAGGGCGAGAACGTGGGCTGACATGCGCTTGCACCGTCTCCAGAGCTCCCTGGCTCGTCCCGGTGGTCGGTTACACGGCCACAGTCCCTTGCCGTGCGTGTTTCCTCCCCACCACGGGGGTGGCGTCCCTTTCTCGTGCGCTCGGGGCCCTCCGCCTGGGTTCCTGGCTGTGCGGAGGGCTGGCCCGCAGGCCCCCACGTGGTGAAGACCCGCCCCTTTAGAGGAGCGGAGGGGCGTGGTCTGGGACCTCGTGCCTCCCGCTGGACCAATCGGCGAGCCCAGCCATCTCCCTTGGGGACACCCAGTTTCCGGGGGAAGGACCAGCCAGGAAGGCCCAGGGAACAGCACCTACCCCGGGTCCAGGGGCAGGTGAGGCCGTGCGGCCAGGTGCGATCCCGTTGGTTTCACCAGGAAGGCCAATAGGTGGCAGGGCTCTCTTTCCTACCGGCGCGGGGAGACCCTGCGGAGAAGCCTGCGGGCAGAGTTCGTGGGACCTCGGGCAGCGCAGTGACTAGCGGCTTCAGCATCGTCACACACTCCCTGTGTTTCTGCGTGTGCTGTGCGGAAGGTTCCTAATTAGTGCGACTTCAGGTCCTGGAACAGTTAGCCGCAGTATTTATATAACTACGGTTTGTTGTTGTTAGTGTTTTTTTTTTTTTAACCTATATCGTAATCTTCTTGCAGCTAGGGATTTTTCACTCATTTTATGGGACATTTCGATTTTGGTATGTAGAAACAAAAAAAAAAAGGTAAAAACAGTCCTAATTTTAGGCCACTTAAAACTCTTACTCCTTGTGGGTTAGAAAGCGGAATGCATAGCGAGGGCTCATCGCTGTGACTGCAAGAAGACGAACTTCTAATAAGAGCTTCACAGACATGTAAGAACCTTGCAGCCTGGGGGATGGAAAGGTGTGCTTTGAAAAACACTAAAATTTTGCTCTTGAAATGGAAGTTCAGATCCTGGCCTAGACATCTTCCTCCGTGTTGTTCTGCAATAATTACATGCCATTGTAATTATTGTAGCATGCCATTACATGCCAATTACATACACATCTATCTAATCGTTTGCTTTGCCATCCTGCACTTAACACGTCAACTTTCAGAGCTACTTGAGGGACATCCGGGTGGGGACACGGTAGGAACAGCCACGGGTGTCTTGGTGGCTGTTGCCTTTAAGGCACTGGGGTGTCTCTCACGAGAAGTGGCCTCCGGGGTCTTGTCCGGTCGGGCACACACCTGTCTTGGGGGGTGGGACTCTCCTCCAAACCTCGCCTTTGTGTTCACACCCTTGTTCTGGGGACAGGTCCCAGACGAGCGTGAGGGGCTGGAGGCTCGGGCCTCGGCCATGTCTTTGAGGGGGGTGCGAAGGAGCTCCATCGCTAAGATAAATAGTAATTCAACACAGTGTTATGAAAAGTAAAACTTCACGCAGAAAAAATCCCATGATGAACAAAAATCAGGAATGCCGACCCTGTCTTCATTTAAAAGGTTGGTATTTTGTTCATCGTGGTTTCTGATGTTGACTTTGACTTCTTAAAATGTTGCATTGCAAGATGATTTCTCACGATTCCCACTCTTTTTGGGGCCCGGAGACTCCCCGAGTCTGTGTTGGGTGCCCAGCTCCGTGGCAGTGAGATGCTCGGGTGTTCCCGGAAGCGTCTCTGTGCAGAGGTCTGCCGGGCCCAGGCCATGTCGTGGTCGCTGCCTCTCCAGGCCTCTCATGGAAGACAGGGCTCTGAGCTGGGACTTGCAGCTGTAACCCGAGTGGGTGTGTCGTGCACAAACCGAGCCCACACCTCCGCACAGTGTCCTTGCGTCACCGCCCAGTGGCGCCAGGCGCGGTGTGGGGAGGCTTCTGATGGCGTCTCTCTTTTTTTTTAAAGATTTTATTTATTTATTTTTAGAGAGGGAAGGGAGGGAGAAAGAGAGAGAGAGAGAAACATCAATGTATGGTTGCTGGGGACCTGGCCTGCACCCCAGGCATGTGCCCTGACTGGGAATAGAACCTGCGACACTTTGGTTCGCAGCCTGAGCTCAGTCCACTGAGCTACGCCAGCCAGGCTGATGGCGTCTTTTGCCACAAGTAGCAGCCTTGCCTCTAGGAGTTTTGTTCTCGCTCTGTTCACTCCTCCTGCTGCCTGCGGAGTCGAAGCCTTGTCACTCCTCACGAAGCCAGCCTCTGGAGCCACACACCTTCCTGGACGCTTGGTCTGGTCGCAGGCAGCTGCAGCCCATCTCGGCACCTGTCTGTGGGATCCGCCTGGAAGCCTGGTGCAGGAAACGTTTTTTTATGAATGGAGATGAGTCTCCGAAAGAACAAAGTGACATGACTCATTCCGTTCCATTCCTTCTTCCTCTGCGTCCTCCCTTCAAAAGTGTGGCCATCTCAGCCTCAGAGGAGCTGAAACTTGGGACCAGGCCAAACCTCCATGAGGACGCCAGGGCACCTACCTGCCCCAGGTGCTGTCCCAGAGCTCACGCCGGGCGGCAGCAGGGCGGACCCTACAGCAGCGAGCAGACACTGCACTGCTCGGTCTTGCTGTAGATTATACACACGGAGGGAGGAAGGAACAGGCGAAGTCCAAGTTCGAGGTCCAGCATCCTTAGGAAGATGTGGCAGAGTAAGGGGTCAAAGAAACATCGGTTGGGAGGAGTACAGCCCTGGGGGGACATTCTGTGACGGGTGACCTCTGTCCTGCTTGGGCCGGCCATGGCTCCCTGCACTTGTTTCCTGGACCGTGGAGTAGTCCATCACGTTTAGTATGTGTATGTAAAAAAACAATTTTAGAAAGATTTAAGGAAAGTACTTCAAGGAAAAAAAAGAGATCAGAATCAGACTTTTTTTAAAGAAATTTTTATTTATTTATTTATCTTTAGAGAGGGAAGGGAGGGAGAGAGAGAGACACACACACATCAATGTGCGGTTGCTGGGGGCCGTGGCCTGCAACCCAGGCATGTGCCCTGACTGGGAATCGAACCTGCGACACTTTGGTTCACAGCCCGTGCTCAATCCACTGAGCTATGCCAGCCAGGGCTGACTTTTGTTCTTATAATTTTAAATCTCACATTAAAAACACTCTAAAAAAAGATTTTCTGCTTAGAAAAGCAGGCTTTAGCTCTTCCAATTTTATCTTATCTGTAATCCTTGTTTTCTGAAAATTCCAGACATAGAAAAGGTCGTTCTTAATATGTCATTCCCTGTTAGCTTGTTATTTTTGAAAGAAATAACAGAATGTTTTTACTTCTATGATTGCTTAGTATGAGCGTATAGTTAACATTTTGTTGGTTATACCTTTCCTGCCATTAAACAATTCCAGACAATTAGGGCAAAACGAAATCAAATATTTAATCATTTACTTGAGTTCATTTTCTTCTTGCAAACATGTTGAAACTCACGTCAGAAAAAGTTGAAAGATTTACTTCTTAAGGATATAAATGTATATCCTGTCTTTCCTTGAGTCCACAAGAAAACTGGGTTAGCCATTTTTTTTCCTTGAAAATTATTTTTGGCAACACTTGGGGAAAGTCTGTTAGCTTGTCAAGATAAATTTCACAAGCAGCACCCCAGGTTATGGCGGCCATTGCAAAACGCCCGAGAGATAAAGGACCTTTGCAGAGCTACGGTTACACATGTGTTTGTGCATTTGTGTATATTCTGGTACTGCGAGTACTCAAAATATTTGGATGTTGTGTAAGCTGGAGACAGCGCCCATGACTCGATTTGATTTTTAGAGTAAGAGACACTGCAGTGAAAGAGGACTTGAACTTGGACGGGCACCCGGCCAGAGCCGGCACGCTCGAGGCTCCCAGAAGCAGGGCAGCTCTGGTCCTTCCAGAATGTTTTCTGTGGACAGCTGTCTCGAGGGTCGGTTTTGCTCCCGCGTGTTACCAGCGAGGACAAGAGCGGACATCCACCGATGAGTCTGGCACCACGATTTTGAACTTGTCAGTCACGTTGGCCACAAGGCCCTTCAGCCCTTGTTGTTTTACCTGAGTGAGTGCCTCAACATGTCTGCTGTTTTCCAAGTCTCGGGGGGGCGTCAGGCACACGGCCCCCCGACATGCAGACCCTGCCTTCCCGCTGCCTCCGACGTCAGTGCAGTTTCCAGGCTCCTGGACAGAAAGGCCGTGGGGGAGAGTGCGGCCCCTCCCCCCGCCATGATGCTCGTTTCCACAGGACTGTAACCACGAGGGCCTTGGCGTGGCCTAACCTGGAGTCAGGGGAGACTGGATTCACACCCAGCACTCGCTCACTGGCTGTGTGGCTGCCGACCAGTCATCACCCTCTCTGAGCTCTCTCTAAGCCCACTGGTGGTGCCTGGCACAGCAGGACGGCCGGAACCCGTGTCTGGCTTCCCCGGGGACCAGCCGGGGAAACGCGCTCCCTTAAAGGCCTCCCGACCCCGGCTAGGTCCCCTTTGCCACGTAACAGAATATAGTCCCTGGACCGATAACGCATCATATTCGGAAGTTCTGCCCCCTGTCAGAGGAAGGGTAACACGGGTCATTGTACACCCAGGAGGGACACCTGGGGGGCCACCTTAGGACCGCGCCACCTTGCTTTAACATGGCCCAGAGCTCTCAGCCCGGGCGACTTGGACGGGTTTTTCCTGTGCTTGATTTCTCCCACGTTCTTCCTGACCTTCCGCGTTTCCAGGAGGTCGGACACCGGGGCAGGGAGTGCAGATCTCTAACTTACACGAACTGGGGCGAGTCCTTTCCCTCTCCGGACCGTTTAACCTGCACCTGTACCTGCACCCGCGGGCTCTCAGCAAAGGTCCACGAATCCGGGGTGTGGCGGACAGCCGCGTGTTCACTCAGCACATGTTTCCTGAGCCCCTACTCGCTGAGCATGGAATGTTTCCTCCAGTAACAGACAGGTGCTGTCGGGAGGCCGGAGGCCCAGGGTCCAGGCCCTGGGCTGTGCCCAGAAGGGCCACGATGGCTGCCAGTCCTGACGTCTCTTCAAGGGAGTCCTGCAGTCATTTATTATAAGAAAAGGTATTTATTGAATGCCTACTGTGTGCTAGACAGTGTGTCAGGCACTGAGGGTCTAAGTGGCCCGAGGTCCTGCCTCTGTGGAGCTGACACTGTCATCCAGGGAGACAGAAGAGAAGCGTCACACGCATTACGTAACGCATGCAGCGTACCAGAGCGGGAGAGACGCTGTGGCTAACAGTGTCCCAGGCGCAGCCGCGCAGGAACGCTGGGCCATGGGGGAGACGAGAGGCGGGGCTTTCGAGGGCTGCCTTTACTCATGCAGGGAGTCTCGGGAGTACCAGCCGGGAGATTGCCCGAGGTCCTCCCTTAAAAATGATCGCTGATGGAGAAAGACTCGTGGAAAACACCTGGCTGCACGCGGCGATGTGTGGCAGCCATGGAGGGAGGAACCGCACCTCCGGGGCCCTGCCCGAAGGCGGGACAGCTGGGGTCCCTTGCACGACCGCAGCCACCACAGACTGGAGGGCAGCCGGTGGGAGGTGGCAGGTCAGTGTCCCAGACACGGCAACAGGCGGCCCCGCACACACTCACAAAAGGATGTGGAGGGTATTCCGGGACCTCTCCTTTCCACGGGGTGCCCTCGGCTTTGGCAGTGTCCCTGGGCGAGGAGGCGTGGAGCCAGGCAAATAGTAAAACCCGGGGGACTTGGAGGTGACTGCCTTGAAGCCTTTTATGTACGACTCTATATACTAGTTGACGAAACTGTGGTTCCAGGAAATAGTTGGCTTCACGAGGTCGCCCGGCGAGTGGCAAAGCTAGAAGGGAGCCCGGGCCTCCTGGCTGGGGTGCAGACCCTTCTGCAGCTGCAGTGCCCTTCCCAACACGGCCCCCAGGGCCTCCCCTCGCAGCCCCGCATGCTCCCACCCCGCCGGGACCGCGCCCCTGTCCTGGCTCCCTCTGGCCTGTGAATGCCTGGAGACGGGGGGATACCGCATCCTGGTGGACGCTGGACTCATTTGTTAGGCTGCTGTAGCCAAATACCACACGTGGAGTGAATGTAAACAGTGAAGTTATATTGTCTGGAGACTGGAAGCCCACGGTCTTGGTGTCGGCAGCGTGGGTTCCTTCTGAGGCCCTGAGGGAGGCCCTGCTCTGTGCCTCATCCCCAGTCCTGGTGCTTTGCTGGCAACCTTGGGGGTGCCTGGCCCCAGATCTCTGCCTGCGTCTCCACACCGTGTTTCTCCCATCAACCAGTGGCCTTTGGCGCCAACTCAGCACCAACGAGAACCTCCAATAAGGGGTGCTGTGAAGGAGGAAACTTTATTCAGTGCAAAGCAGCTCGCTTGTGCTGTGGTGCGGCAGTGAGGTGCCCTGGGGCCCGGTGGCCCTGGGACCTAGTGTCTCTCCAGCTAGCAGCTCCGCCCTGCTCTGCCCGGTGCCAGCCACAGCCTCCACGGGGGAAACTTGGCCTTCAGTCTGCCCTGCATAGGGCAAGTGTGTCCTGGGAGCCAGAGGGGGGCCAGCTTGTAGAGAGAGAAGTCCCCACCCCTGCTCCCCAACTAGTCCATCTGCATGCAAATGAAGACTCCAAATCGTCACAGTCTGATTGGTCCAAAAGAGCAATCCTGATGGTTAGAATGGAGCTGCTCTGATTGGTCAGGGAAGATGCTGCCGGGGTGGCAGCTGTGTAGCTTCGCTGAGGCTATTGGTTGAAACGGGATCCCAGGAGCTCCCCTCTGAGCGCTGGCTCACGTGGTGGGAACACAGCAGCGCAGGCGGGTGGCTCAAGCAGACCCCCCCGTGAAGTGCAGTTGGCGTGTAGAAATGGCTGCTAGGCTCTGCTTTTGTTGTTTTTAAACGTAAGCCCAGTTGAGCCCCCAGGAGCCCTTCCTAGTGGATATCCTCTTCCCCGGGGTCCACGTTCCTGTGTGCCTGCGTGTGTCCATATCTCCCCTTTTCGTAAGGACCCCAGTCGTTTTGGATGAGGGCGCATTCAAAGTCCTTGTCCTAACTAACTACGTCTGCAGCGTCCCCATTTCTAAATGGGGTCACACTGCGAGGTCCCAGGGATCAGTCCTGCAGTATATGAATTGTGGATGGGTACAGCTGAACCCGTAACAGATGCTGTCGCCCCCACACCCACCACAGAAGAGGTGCTTCGTGTGAGTGCGGTAGATAAATAAATGAGGTGCCTTGGGCTCCCTGGTGCCGGGACTGCCGCAACCTGACCCCTGAGGAGCTACCTCGTTGCTGTCTCTCTGCACCTCTCAGGCCGCTGTCTGCTCTCCCGCTGGGTGATCCAGTCTGTGTGCCATCGAGAGCGGACTGGATCCCAGAGGAGTCCCCAGAGAAGATCTGGGGGGACATTACAGCTTGAAGAGAAAAGGCCTGCACTGAGGTGGATATTTTAGAGGGGGCTTCTGAGATGGCGCAGAGGAAGGCCAGGACTAATCTGTGATTCCATCTTCTCCAAAAATTCCAGGCTCCTGCGGTCAGCCCACAGAGCGGCTTGGCCAGATTCTTCCATGCACATCGTTCTAGCTAAATCCCACCACATTATTTCATAGGGGCAGGCCCAGAGGGAAGTCCTAGGGTGTGCGTGTCGAGGCTCAGTATTAATCCCACTTCCTGCACGAAGCATTCCTGGATTTTTCCCACTAGGAGGGACGCCTCTCTTTCATGAATTTCTGTAGCACCCACCATTTCTGTCATGCCCAGGTGTCTCGTCCCAGAATTCATTGCGTTCTAACTGTTGGCCAAGAAGTTGATACAGGTATGCGCGGGGTGGTCCAGAGATGGTCTTATGTGTCAGCTGAGTGAATCTTTAAATTCAGGGATGCTGGAAAATTCCATCTCTATCTCAACTACCTCTTCCTACTCTGATATCAGAAATTCCCTTTACTGGAGGCAGATGTTATGTACTTCACGATTATCAAGACAAGATATGTTCTTTGACTTATACTAAAGTGTGAATGATTGCTATAACATCCTCCCCTAAGATTAGGCTCTGATAAAAGAAGAGGGAGTGTAACAACACAGAGGGCACTCGCCTGGGAGGACAGGAGGGTCAGTGAGGAAAGGGACGGGAGCCGCTGGAGACCGGTGCTGCTCGCTCCGTAGTCTTGTCTGCGGCTGTGTGTGGAGGGGAAAGGGGGCAGGAAAGCCTGCCGGTCCCCTGGTTCCCAAGAGCCTCTTCTGTCCGCCCATCTATCAGGGCTGCGTCTCTCCTTTTCAATAGGAAGATTTTCTGTACAAAGCACCGCAAATCCCTAGACATCTAAGAATATGCTGGAAGCCGATCAACTTTATCCTTGAATTTGATCTTACGCTGCCGCTGAGAGCGTTACTTACAGACACCTGCCCGACAAAAGGGAGTCGTAACCGAAACCTCTGTGTTTTTGTGAAATAGCCGTGGAAAAAGTGAGTCGACCGGAACCTCTCTAGGAGGTGCGCTTCGGGAGTTTGGAGGGGCCGAGGAACCAGGTAAGGGTTCTCAGGTCAGTGTTCTGGTGGGTGGCGGTCCTCTGTCTCCCGTAATTTAAAACATGCCCCGTCGGGCCCGAGAGCACGCTAGTGGGGGCTGCCACTCCGCCGAGTATCTGGGGAGAGGAGAGCGGGGAGCACCCTTTACCTGGCCAGCCGATAGGGAGGTCCTGCTGAGACCTATGGCTGAGATGTGCCTCAACCCGTGTCTAAGTGTGTGTTCGAGAGCATCCCAGGAAGCAGTCTGAAGGGAAGGCTCAGCCATAGAGAAGCCGGAGATCTGTCTTGCATCTCTAAGGTAGAACGTAAGCCCAGTGATCGGAACCTGCACACATCCGTAGTCTTTAAAAAAAAAAAAAGAAAAGAAAAAAAAGGGTGGGTCATGGCGACCGCCAGGAAGAAGTGCCAGACGCTCTGCCGGCTGGGCTCGCCCCTGACGTGTGTTCATTCACGGGCGCAAAGCCGAGACGGGCTGCGCTCGGCCCCGGCCAGACGTGATGCCTCATTACCCTGCCCACCTCCACACAGGGCGGAATGCCGGGCGCTGAGCGGTAATGGCTGGCAGTAGAAAGCAACATAAATTACTGTGTGTTTAAACACTGGGGTGTTTTTGCAACGCGTGCTCACAACAGTCTGCATTCTGAAAATAATTGGGTAGGTACTTAACAAACCATGGATCTTTGCTTTTAAGTGAATTCCATCTAGTCAATATGTCCTCACTGTGAAGGGCAATTTCCGCAGAGCATGAAACATACGAGTGCAACAAAGCTGGGGTTTTCCTTTGGAGCCGCACCTCCCCAGCAACTGAGTCTGCAAACTAAGAAGGAGCAGGAGGCTGATTTTACACGCATCGGCACAGCATTTTTGTCACGTTCGATGCTCCCTCTGATAGGCAGTGAGTAAGATAATCTGATGAGGGCTTTCATACTTTGAATCTTATAATTATTAGGACATCATGTCAATTGAAAAATGCCACCAAGAACCTCTATCTTAAAGCTACTTTTCTGAGTTACAATGGATGGAAAGAAAGCTGTACATAATTTTTTTTTAAGATTTTATTTATTTTTAGAGAGGGAAGGGAGGGAGAAAGAGAGAGAGAGAGAAACATCCATGTGCGGTTGCTAGAGGCCATGGCCTGCAACCCAGGCATGTGCCCTGACTGGGAATCGAACCTGCGACACTTTGGTTCACAGCCCGTGCTCAATCCACTGAGCTACGCCGGCCAGGGCCTGAAAGCTGTACATGTTGAATGCCTGCAACTCGATGGGTCTCGTGATAAGCTTACACACCCATGACACCATCACTACTTTCTACGCCTTGAATATAGCCATCGCTTCCAAAATTTCCCAGCTTCCTCTTTATTTCTTACGGTGTTTTCAAAGGGGAACATTTAACATGAGGTCTACCCACTTAGCAAAATTTTAAGTGTCCCCTGTGGTATTATTAACTCTGGGTTATATGCTGTACGGTAGAACTCAAGGACTTACTAGTCTTGCGTAGTTGAAACCCTACTCCCTCTGACTAATATAATTTGATATTTCCAAATTTTAAGAGTTAATCTGTCTATAATCCAAGGGCTGCTCTCGCCAGCAAGGGAAGAAGAAATCTTACTGTGGTAGGAAGGAATAGGAAGTTTCTTCTTCCGTTACTTCGAGATGCTTAACCCTTCTTTCTTTTTTAACCAGTTAACTTTATTTTTTTTTTATCGTTATTCAGTCACAGTGGTCCCACTTCCACCTCATCGCTCACCCCATCCCCCACCCCCCCACTCCCACAATCAGTCCCCCGCACTGTCCGTGCCCATGAGTTCTCCATTCCTGTTCCTTTGCTGCTCCCTTCCCCTTCTTCGTTGTTTAATTCATTTTTCTTACATGCTTATTTCTTATTTTTTTAAAAAATTTTACTGTAGTTTTTCCCATCACCACTTATTCCCCTTGTACCCCACCCCCTGCAATCGTGACACTGGTGTCCCTGTCCCTGAGTCCTTTTTCCTTTTGTCGCTACCCCTCCCCCACCCCTCCCCTTCACTAGCTGTCAGCCTGCTTCTCTGTCTAGGGGCCTGTCTCCGTTTGCTTGACGGTTCAGTGTGTTCATCAGATTCCACACCCGAGTGAGATCACATGGTGTTTGTCTTCCCCTGACCGGCTTATCTCACTGAGCATCATGCTCTCCAGGTCCATCCACGCTGTCTCGAAGGGTAAAGTTTTCTTCTTTTTTTTACGGCTGAATAGTAAGTTTTGAGCACATAATTTAAAGTTTAAAAGGTAATAGGCACTGATTGATCAAAGCTGAACCTTTCTTCACCTGGTTTCATGAAACAATTTAGCCTTTTTCTTGAAAATGATGACAAATTTTGACAAGAAGACACACACTATTAAATAATGGAATCTATACTTAACTTTGATCCTCCCCCCCCCCCCCCCGACACCAAATAAAATGTGCCAAATGAGATTTCTCACTGGGTTTCGGTGAGATTTGATTGGAAGTCACTGAACTACGTGGCCACACGGGGTGGAGGTCTGTGTCTCGTGGAGGCGGCCGCTCCGAAGGAATTGCGTCCGTGTGTGAACCGCTCTAGCTGATTGCTCGGTGGGTGCGTTCAGCGGCTGGGAGGGGTCGTAAGGTTCTTTGGAAACCACTGAAGTGTATCTACATATTCTTATCATCCGCTAGTTACTCGGACATTTTGCCAGAAACAGTGGTTAAAATGATTGTCACAATTATTTTCTTTTTTAAAAAATATATTTTATTGATTATGCTATTGCAGTTGTCCCATTACCCCCCCTTCACTCCCCTCCCCCCTGCACACCCTCTCCCACCCACATTCCCCCCCTTCAGTTCATGTCCATGTGTCATAAGTTCTTGAGCTTCTACATTCCCCATCCTGTTCTTGCCCTCAGACTCACTGTTTTCACAATTATTTTCAATTGGCATGTTTTTACTTATGCCACGTGGCGAGTCCTTATAGTTGCTTAGTTGTACCTGAAATGTTGGTTCACTTTTGAGTGTTAGAATGTAAAGGATCCTGAAGGACATCCTGGCCAGTCCCCTCAAGGCAGACGAAGACCCGAAGCCCAGCGTCCTCTGCTGTCTTGCTCGAGTCCCGTGACCAGGGGCCCCTGCTGGAACCCCAGGGCCCGTGCTCTGCCCTGCACCAAGGCACCGCCCTCCCTGACGCAGGGACAAGCTCCGGTAGCTACAGCACACCATCCGGGGTCTCTGTTAGGAGCAACACCCCCCAGTGTCTGCTCCCGGTCCCTCTCGGTGACCAGCACTCCCGGCCCAGGACGGGGGGGAGGAAGGGCCTGCTCCCTGGACCTCGGGGTCATGAAGTGGACGAATGTTAGGACTTTGACAGTATCTGTACCTGATGAGATGTTATATTTGTGTGCATATATTAAAACATTAACTTGTTTAACATAAAACCTAAAAATACACTGTGATGTTATAACCATGTCTTACTACTTGATTTTTTGAAACACTCCAGAAGAGAAATGGCTGAGGTCCGTCAACACTGGGAGGCCCTGTTAATACTCATGGCTCAAAGAACCTGCGTGCTCCCTCTTTCCTTTAAAATTGTTGGAGGAAATATCTCTTTCTTTCAGCCAAAAAGTATGATGGAATCTTGGCTCCGTTTCAACCTGTTCAATTTCCACAAATTCTTCAAGGACACGTTTCTTGATTCTCTGAGTTAGGAGCCAATGTGCTTTTTTTGGAAAAAAAAAAAAAAAACTTCCAGCGCACTGGGATTTTGGGTTTTAGTTTTCCGTGCTGGTGTTCTATCCGCTTGGCTAACGGGAAGCCCCCTGGTGGCAAATGAGGTGTCACCCGTCTTCGCCAGAGGGACACCTCGTGGACCACCTGCCCTGTCTGGTGCCTGACGCAGCATCCAGTTTAATCCCAGGCGTCACGGACTGGATGTGACCTCCCGGATTTCGTGTGTTGAAGCCCTCGCCCCCAGTGTGATGGTGTTAGGAGGCGAGGCCTCTGGGAGTGGCCAGGTCACGAGGGTGGAGCGCCCGTGAACGGGACCAGTTCTCTTAGAAGGAGGGGCACTGGGGAGCGTGCCCTCTCCGCGTGAAGACGCACTGAGAAGGCGGCCGCCTGCAGACCAGGAGGCAAGCCCTCGGCAGACACCAGCTCCTGGACCTCACAGCCTCTGGAACCATGAGGAATGAACGCTGGTTTTCTAGGCCACCCGGGTTGGGGCAGGTGGTTACAGCCCCCAGACTGGGGAGGACGTCATGACGGGCGCAGGGAGAAGAGCAGGGAGAGGCTCGGGAGTGGACGTGGCGGCTCAGTGTTGTACGGTTAAGAGGTGTGGGTTTTATTCCAGGCATAATGGGGGGCCCCTGGAAACTTAATCCCATAGAATCCCATGTGGAAACTTGGAGGGGGGCCTTGGAATATTCCAGACAACTGCTGCTATTGGTTTGATCTCGTTGGCAGGACATAGAGCGGCAAAAACTGGAGTTATTATGAGAGTAGCATTGATTTGCGATTGGCTTGGAATGGATTGCATGGTGGAACTACATTAAAAGTGACCTTATAGATCAGACCGCCTGGTCGGATCCCGCCTCTGAATGAATCCCCCTGGAATGCAGGCCACAGGCGGCCAACTAGGATCCGGTGCCCTGAAGCCGTCTTGCCACCTCCCAGTCCATCTGTCACCATTTTTGGACAATGTTAATCTTTTCCTGAGAGTGATCCAGAGTTTTCCTCATCTTTCTCATCCATGGGTCCTGGGTCTGCCCTCTACTTGGGGCAACATAAATCCACACAACGGTTCTTCACGTGTTTGAGGCTCGCTGTGCTGTCCCTCTGTGGTCCACCTTCCCTGTGCCGGCCCCTGGTCCGGCCCTTCACCCTGAGACATAGCTCCAGGTCTCCCCTGGGTGGCCCGAGGTCTGTCTGCGTGCCACGTGGCGTGACCGCCAGGACCGGATTTTACCCCAGGGGTTCTGGGGCTCCCCGGTACCTCAGCAGGGAGCGACCAGGCAGAAAGAAAAGAAATGCTGTGCTCCTAGAAAGAAAGGGAACCACAGAGTGAGCCTGTGTTCACTCCAGCCTTCCACCTGGGCACACTTTCCGAACTGCGACATGAAGGAGCAGAGCCAGACGCTGAGAAGCAGAAACAGAGCTTGGAGCTCGGGGCTGCCGGAGCCGCTGGACTTGTAGGAAGTCCTGGTGCCAGCACAGGGGTTGCCCGGAGCCGTCGGCTGGAAACTCGGCTGCGTACGGCCAAGACCGACCTCCGCGAGGCCCAGGAGCACGCTGCTGCTGCTGCTGCTGCGAGGGGCCGCGAAGTGCGCGGAGACTCCTGAGGGCTCCCACTCCTCAGGCCCGTCGGAGTTCTTGTGAACTGAGGCTGAAGTTCTAAGAAAATTATAGAAAATGCTAGACATCTTAGAAAGCTGAGCTATTCTACCCAGAGTAAGGGATACTATAGAATACCTGAGAGAACCCTGAAATGTCACCACGGTTAAGTTGACAAGGAAGCAAACTAAAGGCTTGCGAGAAAACATCTCCGTGCTCTGTGAAGGAAGGCAGAAAAATTTCTGTTATAGCAACCAGGACCCAGAGTGTTCAAAACAGAATAAAAATGTGCTAGACATGCAAGGCCCAGAACACAATAAATAATCAGTAGAAACAATAAAAAAAGGTGAGACAAATATTGGAATGGGCAGACAAAGATTTTAAAATTGTTTTTATACATTGTGTTCAGGGATTTGAAAAAGAATAGTAACACAGTGAATGAACAATGAATACTATCAGCCAAAACATAAGAGCTCTGAAAACACAATGATATTTCTATAATTGAAAAATAAAATATCAGAAATAAAAACTTCTGTGGATGAGCTTAACAACAGATTACAAAATGAGGGAGGGGGATGAATTCATACAGAAAGTACCTGGGCAGAAGTGATGAGATTAACAAAAAAGTGGGGGGATGGGGGGGATGAAGAGAACGTCAGTGACCTGTGGTTAAATATCAAATTCTCTAATGTATTTGTAATTAGAATCCCAGAAAATAGAGAGATTAGGGTATGAAAAGAAGGAGGGAAGGAAGGAGGGAAGGAAGGAAGGAAGGAAGGATCAATTTCTTTCTATATTTGATGAGAAATGGCAACCTGGTTCAGAAAGCTATATAACCTCAAACAGAATAAATAAAAAGTAAAACTCTCTTAGAATCATCATAGTAAGGTTGCTAAAACTAAAGGTAACCAGAATCTTTACAGCATCCAAGATTTTTAAAAAAAGACAAATTAGATACATAGGAAGAATGACAAGAATTATTTTAGACCTTTTATCAGAAGTGGTACAAACCAGATGAGAATGGAATGATGTCAACCTAGAATTCTATATCCAGCAGAAATATCTGTTGACAATGGAAATGAGATAAGGACAATTTTGAGGTAACCCAAAGCGGAGAGGATTTATCACCAGCAGACCTGCACTCCAGTAGTGTTAACTGAGGTTATGCAGGCTGAAGAAAAATGGTACCATGTGGAGATGTGAATATTTAGGGAGGAATGAAGTGTACTATAATTGGTAAATATGTGGGAGAATAGGAAAGACTTTGTTTTCTCAATTCTTAATTTTCTCTTCAAACAAAAATAAAAATGTATTGTGGGATGTATAGCATTTGTTTAAAAAAGTATGACAATTATAACACAAAGAATGACAGAGAGTAAGTGGAATTATACTTCTGGAAGTTTCTTGCATGTGAAGCACTTTCATATTAATCGATGATAAACTGTATTGTGTTAAGGATATACATTACCATGTCTACATTAATTACTAGAAGATATAGAAAAGGTTCCAAAAATCCAACAGCGAAGATAAGTTGAAATATTAAAAAACAAGGTTACTTTAAATGGGGTTATAAAAAAAGAAAAAAGGAACAAAGACCTTCGGGGACAAAAGAGGACATTTGATCATTGTATTTCCACATAGTCACAACAATAATTGGGAAATGAAATTCAACCTACTCCACGTACAACATCATACAGGATTTCTTGGAAGACCTCTACGCTGAACACGCAAAACCTTGCTGAGGGCAATTAAAGACCTGGGTGAAGTTAAGAGATAAACTCATATTATGCTCGCAGCCATCTGCCTCCATATTGTTCTCCCCAAAGCCATCTACAGATTCCAGGCAATCCTAATTAAAAATATCACCAGGCCTTTTTATGGAGTTTTCAAGGGGATTAAAAAATTCATGTGAACCTGGCTGGCGTAGCTCAGTGGATTGAGCGTGGGCTGTGAACCAAAGCATCACAGGTTCATTTCCCAGTCAGGGCACATGCCTGGGTTGCAGGCCATGACCCCAGCAACCGCACATTGATGTTTCTCTCTCTCTCTCTCTCTCTCTCGCTCTCTCTCCCCCTTCCCTCTCTAAAAATAAATAAATAAAATCTCTAAAAAAATTCATGCGGGAATGCTAAAGGTCTAGTGCACTCAACAACACAGAAAATTAACCGTGTGGAGAATACGTACCGCCTGACTTCAGGAGTTTCTTGAAAGTAGTGATCCGGAGAGCGTGGCTTGGAGATAGGACAGCTAAATGCAGCAAAACGAAGGGTTTGGAGCCCGGCCTGCACGTGTGCCAGAGAGGGTGTTTTTTTAGTGGTCAGTACAGCACAGAACTTAACGTAAGTGTGTGAGAACAGCAATTTCTCGCCCCCGTCCCTTCACGGGACACGGAAGAGTTTTGAGAAGTCTACTCATGCAACCTTCCTGGGGCACTAAGCTGCCCGCCCCGTGCCTGCCCCACCCCCTGTGGAATCTGGTTTTTGCTGTTTCTGCAGCCCCTTCACAGTCCCCGGAACCAGGAACTATGAACTGGAGTATCTGTGTCAACCGGACAAACCTCAAAAACAAAGAAAACGCAAGTGGCTGATGTATACAATTGCACAACACGCATATAACATTTGTGAGCTGGAAGACAATGCCTACAAATATGTGCAGACGGGTTGTCATGGACCCTGTAGTGATAAATACTCCGTCCACGGTAGGGGTCATCTCTGGGGAGTGTGTGGTTTGCTGGGGCGGCCATGGAGACAACTGCACTTGAACTACAATAAAACAACCCACACAGAGTCCGCACGCTGGGAGGCGTGTACAGCAGAACTGTCCCGTCTCCCGTGCTGGAGCCCGAAGTGCCCCCTTCACCTGACCCGCGCCGACTGACTGCACCCGAAATGGCCCCGTGTGCCCATCAAGTCCCACTCGGAGGTGCCGGGGATTAGGACTTCAGCACACGGACTTGGGGGGCACAGCTGAACCCCTAACAGGGAGAGGAAGAAGTGGCATCTGGGGATGGTGATGAAGAAGGGGGTGTCTCCTGAATCTGTAATGACTTTTGGAAAGAGACTCGTAGCAAATACGATGGAAGGGTACGGACCGACAAGGTGCAGTGGCAGAGATGCTGGTTTGTCATTTTGTCTGAAGGCAGAGTAATTTTACACGAAAAGGGGTCTTTAAAACATAGGAAATACCCCACGCGGGTCTGGCGTTGTGTAGCAAGTGGGGGAATGTTGACGTGGAGGACAGAACCCCTCTTCAGAGAAGAGGGACCCAAGACACAGGGCTGGGGTGCGAGGGCGGGCCCTCACACCTGGACCGCTCGCCCTGGGAAAGGAGGGCCACCTGCGAACCACACTCCTCCCGGCGTTTGAGGTGTCGGCAGGACCACATGGTGGAAGCCTCATGGGGGCAGATTTCCCCTGATGCTAACAAAGTACTTGCTACTCATCCCATCTCTTCACAGTGAGATGGGTCCTTAGGAGAGTCGGCGATTCCAAACACGAGACAGGGCAAGTCACGGCCAAGGGACGTGCGGGTGAGGATGCTCTAGGCGAACTTGAACATTGCCCCCTGGGGCCTGGAGGGTCCTCGGCCCTCCGAACTGCGGCGCGTCTGCGGCAGGCGCCTGCTCCCCGAGTGTGAGCGCAGGGCAGACAGAAGGAAGAGGCGCTTATTCCGGCCTCGCGTGGGGAGGGCCCGTGCTGCGCCCGGCACTCACCGCAGCCGGTCCCGTCCTCATGGACCATCTGTGCCCTCGGCAGCGGACCCTAGAATCGCACTAGAGATGAGATCGTTGTGCCGATGACCTTGTGCCCCTTTTTTAAAGGTCGAGATGCGTGTGTTCTTTAGCAATCTAGACCCCCCCCCCCCCCCGCAATTCTCTGTGGTTGATAGAGAATTTCCTTTGAGGTGGATGATGATTCAGTGCTCATGTCTACCAAGTGTCACAGGCCTGGAGTTGAGAGGTGACAGACGTGAGAAGTAGCATGACGTGGAGGCCGAGTCCTTGGCTCTCGGAGTCCACCGTGCGCGGCTCCTGGCTCAGCGGTGGGGGGGGGGGGGCTGGGTTCCGAGCCTCCTGCGGGAGGTCGGCTCCCTCACCCGTAACCCTCACTTTCCCACCTTGGGGCAGCCTCGAGGGTGCACGTGGCCCCCGGGAAGGACTCCGTGAATGCCGCCTCTCGCCGCCCCTAGCTCAGGCTCCAGCCCATCACCACACAGAGTCCCCCCAGGGCAAGGTGGACTCTCAGCGGAAGGGGTGGAGGCCACACAGGAGCCTGGGAGCTCCCATTCCGTCAGTCCGTGGTCGGTGACCTCCAGCGACCTCTGCACCACAGCGCTGGAGCCGCCTCTTCCTCCTTTCCCTGGGGTTTTTAAAGGGCCAGGCTCCCGGACTTCAGAACAATCTTTCCAATGATCTCATTTCGAGCTGGAGCGACTGGTCGTGGAGCCCCTGTTTCCCCCCGCTGCCCGCTTCCCGGAGGGGCCCCAGCCCACAGCAGCTCCCCCCTCCCCCCGCCGTCCTCAGCTTTGCTCGGTTTTCCTCATCAAGGACATTCCCGGTCTATCACCAGAAATGCATTTTTGCCAGAAACCCTTCTTCCTTCGTGAAATAATACCTTTTCCTTTATTATGTAGGGGTAAAAAAAATACCCCAGTACACTCTTTGGCACACAGTAGGTGTTAAACAAACTTTTGTTTTCCTGAATTCTCTTGTGGCCATTACAGTCTCTCGAATGACATTCTCCTCCGAGTTTTCCTCTTTTCTTGTTCCAGCCACGTGCTTGGGGTCAGGGTAACAGCTCCCTGCATGTCCCTGAGAGATGCGCTGACTCGGAGAGTGGGTGGGAAGGAGCGGGAGGCGGCTGTCAGTGTCGCGGGCTGGGATCCTGGGCACTGGTAATGCTTCCCACAGCCATAAGGCGAGTGGAGCCGGCTTCCTGGGGAGGGAAGGGAAGGGGGAGAGGTCTGGTTTTGCGTGCGTTAGGGTTGCTGTGTTGGCGGGGTCTCCTGCTGCAGCGGGGCCTGAGCGGCAGGTGGCTCAGGGGAGAGGCCGACTCGGGGTCTCCACGTGTGGGAAGGACCCAGGGGCAAAGGGCGTCCTGGCCACGGGGAGGTCCCCAGGCCCAGAGTGCAGGAGGGGCGGGGCGCTGACGTCAGACTCCCGAAGACCATCCATGTACGCCCTGGTGGGGAGACACTGGGTGCCCTGAGGACAGAAGAGGGGCCGTCAGAGGTAAGAACGGAATCAGATGAGCATCTCACTGGGGGAGAGAAGAAAGGGAACCTTTAAATGACTTTGAAACGGAGGGTAGAGAACGTGAAAGAAGACGAGGACCGGAAGGCAGCATCAGGAACCACACACGACACCCCACACGGCGGACCGCACGCGGTGGGGCCAGCACGGCGTTCAACACGCGTGTCCCTCCGTCATTACGTGTCTCTGCGAGACGCGCTGTTTGCTATAATTCTGTTTCAGGGTGAGGAGAAGGAGGTGATGCCGATTGGTCAAAAGGACTCAGGAGCTGCGGCCCTTAGGAGAATGGGGATTCCAGCTCTTGGTGTCCAATCTCAGAGCAGAAGTTCGTTCATGTTTAATTTTGGCCGAAATCAGTGTGGGGCTCAAGGGCAGGCTGTGACAGTCAAGGAGCCCTTGGGTGACGAGGACGAAAGTGAAGGGGGTGTCCGGTCCACAGGGATGAGAAGCGGGGAGAGAGAGAAGGGGAGAGTGGTTGAGAAGTGTTTTCAGTTTTCTGTTTCTCTGGGGATGGAGAAGGCAGCGCAGAGGTTGAAGAGATGGAGTCAATGGGCATGAAAGGAGGAGGCAGGGTTCTGTAACTTCGTCTGGAAAGTTACGGTAAAACGGGGGTGTCACTCACCCTAGCCAGCCTGGCTCAGGGGGTTGGAGCGTCGCCTGGTAGCCTGAAAGGTCGCAGGTTCGATTCCCCATCAGGGCACATGCGAAAGGCAACCAGCCGATGTTCCCCTCTCACACAGATGTTCCCTCTCTCTCTCTTCCCCCCTCCAAAAGCAATGAAAAAATGTCCTCACGTGAGGATGGAAAATGGGGGCGTTACTAAGGTGGGTTCAGCAATGGGCTGGAAGGGTAACAATGCAAACCCCAAGTTGTTCGGGCTGTCGGTGAAGGACAAGGTCAGCTGGGGCGCGGGAGACGAGGGATCGGGAGAGAGGAGGAGGAGAAAAGACTCGTTTCAGAAGGGGCCGGATGTGGAGAGGGTAAGGGGCCGGAGATGGAGCACGTGCCGGCGAAGAGAGACCCAGCAGAGTGTGCGCGCCAGACCCCCGCTCCGGGGGCAAAGAGCCAGAGAGTCCTGCCCCGACCCCTGGTTGGACGAAACTTCCACAGAGAGCCGTGTCGTCAGGAATGATGACATTTCAGACCTGCCATTCTATAAGACAGCTTCGGGGTGGGCCAGGGGGGCGGCACTGAGACCCTCACAGGCTGTTTATCGGGCCGCTGGGCATTCTGTCCCCTGCAAGGGGCCTGGACCTCAGTTTCCCTCGGTGCTTTTTTATGAAGCCTCGCAGGTCAAACCGGTTTCAATTGCAAACGTTAACATAACCAGAAGCCCTCGCGTCTTAATTAGAGGCCACTGACTCTCTGGCAGAGTGTCGCTGTCAGAACCGCCCCCCGGGTGGTCTGGGGAGCTCAGTGAAGCTCGGAATGAAGGGTTTGGTCGTCAGTGTTTCTCTCTGTAAGTCTCATTGTTTTGCTCTTCAGCAAACAACGGGCAGCCCAGACTCCAATTAGAGCAGCGTTCTAATACTTTTTGATTTGCATATCTGAAGTGGCCGTCTCCGGGAAGGGGGGAGAGGCCAGGCCGCGCGGCTCTCCAATTATTTAGAGCAATTAGAGGAGATGATCCGACACTTCTGAGGTCTCATTAGCAGGCGTGTTGGCTGCTCCGACATCTCGGGGACCAGGCCAAGCCGCCACAGCACCCCTCCACCCGCTGCCCCCCCAACCCTGGTAGGCAGGCCCCGCAGACAGATGCACTGAACAAAGGTAGCGATTTCCACAGCTCAGTTCCACTTTCCTTCAGAAAAGTCTCTCGTTACTGCCGTTTCCCTGAAATACGCGTTGCATGAAATACCAGTGTCGTCTTCTGCTTGGGAGCTCTCTGAGTCTTCTCTTAGCTCTGCACGCCTCACCATCTCGGCACCCGACTCCAGGCCGCCGGGAGTTCCCGACAGGGAAGCGTGGCGCTCGGAAAACTAACTCGGGGATGGAGGGATCATGGGCTGTGATCACCTTCTCATTGCCAACGAGCCCTCCAGCAGCGGGGCAGAAGTTTAGTAGCTGTCAGTTTGGAACTGGTTCGACTTGCATGGCTTCCTACAATACCGCTGAGGGGAACTGAGGTCCGGGCCCCGTGCAGTGGGCGGAATGCCCGGCAGCCCGGTACACGGGCCGGGAAGGTCTCTCCATGCCCCACCCCTGAGCTGACTGCCTCATAGATCAGCAGGCCCCCAAGTCTCGGAGGCCCTCGTGCCGGCAGGGACGTGGGCCCAGCCAGCGCCCTGTCTGTGGTTGCATCTGCTGTCACAGTGTCCCAGGGCAGCAACGTCCTCTGAGAGGACACCCGAGCCCCCCATGCTGGCACAGCCCCCCTGCCCCCTCACCCCATGGGGCCACGTCCGAGTGATGGGCCCCCTTCCCTCGAGGTAACCAGCTCACCACGCGGGAGCCTGCCTGTCTCTCTGGTAGCCCCAGACGTAAGGACGTGCCTGCGTCCCCCCACCTACATTGGACACCGGCTAGGTCATCACGCTCAGCATGCTCTAGGTTCCAGTTTCATTTCCTCACTGAGCCCGGGCCGAGTGGAGAGAGACCCGGCGTAGCGCCTGTGCTAGCGTCCGTGTTCGGCCAGCGGTTTGTCCCCTCTCGCCCTTGACCTTGTCGTGGGCACACGCGGTGGCGACACTGTTTACTACTGGCCCTGTCTACCGCACCCAGGTGCCCTGGGACCTGAGTGGGATGCCGTCTGCAAACTGGTTTTGGAGATGGAGGACAGGCCGCGTGCTTTCTCCCTCGGGCAGAGAGTCCTGGGGCTGTTTCCCGAATCCTGCAGGAGGTGGAAGCCGAGCGGGCATCGCTTCGTGGTTTGGAGTGTGGGTTAGGGGGCCCGCCGGCCGGGGCTGGCATCTTTGCTTCGCCATTTAGTGGCCGTGTGGGGTGTCGTTTACTCCCCTGGTCCCTCAGTTTCCTCCCCCCCTGCAGGGGTGAAATAATGGTGGGGCTAGGTCATGGGGGTTATAGGAGGATGAGGACACAGGGACCCAGGGCTGAGCCTGGCACAGTGCGATACGACTATCACCTGAACTTAAAACACAAACACCTTGTTGAGAGGCTAGCGGGGCCCAGGTGCCATGCGAGCCCCCTCGGGGTTTTCCGGCTCTCAGCCTTTGCTGCCACGCCGTGTTGCTGCTGTGCTTTGGGCCCACAGTTTTGTTTTAAGCCAGAAGCTTTGTGAGGTGGCCTGACTCCAGGTGTGTCAGACCCAAGGCCACCTGTCAGGTTTCATCGGAAGCATGGGAGGCCCTGGGCTCAGGTGAGGAGCAGAGCGGGTGGGGCCCCTCCCAGCCCCTCCCAGCCCCCCCAGCCCCCAGCTCCGTGTGCGTCTGGGAGTCGGGAAGGCAAGAAGTGAGAAGGATTCCACAGCACAGCAGCCGCCTCAGTGGTGCCGCATCTCAGTGGTGCCCCGAAGCCTGGGCCGTCCAGTCACGGAATCTCAGTATGGACCCAGGTCACTCCCGGGCAGGCTCTGACCGAGACTGTGGCCCCCAAATCAGTCATTCGTGTATGTTAGATAAGTGGTAGATAATAGTTTTGTATAGCTGTGTCTCAGATACTGCGTGGGATAAACTAACACCAACAGAAATTATTTACTGTTTATCCAGAATTCAAATTTAACTGGGCATCTTGGATTTTCCTCTGCTAAATGGGGCAATTCTTGGTGATGGAACTGGCCTCAGAGGCTTTGAGGATTCAGGCTACACAGGTAGAATGCCCAGCAAAGTCTTAATGCCTAGCATGTGCTCAATTCATGAGCGATATCTCTTAGAGTAAAGTTGCTAGTTACTTTAACAGTGGTCGGGGGTTAACCATCCTTGGTTTTTGCTTATTAAAAAGAATTAAGCATTCCGTTGAACATTTCCTCACTTCCGTCAGTCATCATGGGTAGAGTTATCTGGTCTTCGAGTCCCTTGAGAACGCTTGTAATTTCATTTCCACGTTTGGTTGTAGGTGCTCAGTAAATCAGAAAGAAATGAGCCCCTACTACGCTTCGCAGAACCAAACATCCAGCCAGTCTTCTCCGTTTCTGCTACGGAAAGCGTAACTTACTAAATGATCAGCAGTTCTCTCCTTTCTCATGGATAGCTTTTAGCCTCCTTGGCTCCTTCCACGTGGCATCATCCGGCCCGGCATAACCACCAGGCCGCCTCTCAGAAATGACCCAGGACTGTGATGCTGAGGGCAGCGAGCCAGTGGGCGACAGGCAGGCACCACGTGGTCTCACAGGTCCTAGGATGGAGTGAACGACATAAGCCCGCAGGAACAATAGAGTCAGAGGGGTACATGCGCGGAACAGACCGACGGCTGTGGGGGCGGGGAGGTGGGGAGGAATGATGGAAGGAAGTGCAGGGAGCGGCGGGAGAACGTGTGTGCGTGACTCCCGAACACCGACAACGGTGTGGGGACGGCCTGAGGCGGTGGCGGGGTTCTGGGTTGAGGGGGACGAAGGCGGAGACGCTGGGACAACTGCAACGGCATACACAATGAAGTATAGTTGTTTAAAGAATGGCCCTGCTGCCAGACACTCTGTAGCCAGGAACGGACTCGCACGGTGAATGCCAGGGGCGCTCGCAGCCCGATCCGCTCTGGGTACGGAAACGGACCGGCTTTCCCACGGGGAGGAGCTTTGCATGGAGACCGACGCCCGCGTGAACACACTCGGCGGGGTCTCTGGCCTCTGTGAGGACGAAAACACGTGGAAAACGACGAGGAGCTGCAGTGGAACAGCCAACGCTCTCCCAAAGGCGAAGAAGCCACACGGTGCGCTGCCAGGCTGGTGAGCGCCCCCCAGGGGGAGGGGTGGGGGCGTTCAGATCCCGTGGTTTCTGCAGGACCCCGGGGCTCTGGGCTGCGGCCGCGGTGCAGAGGAACAAGCGAGGTTGCGGCCCCGGCTGCCGCTGTGCGTCTCCCTGGTCCTCCGCGGCGGCCGTGCATTCCTCCCGGCTCCGTGACCGTCCTTCTCCTCCGCGTGCTCGCTCCCCGCCGTGCTCTGCTTCTCCGTCTGGCCTCCCTGCCCGACCCTGGGTACGAAACAGTGTCTGCTGGGAAGGGCGCTCCAGCGAGAACCGTCCGGCCTCTGCCGTGCCGTTCAGGTGCTCGCCCCGCTTGGGCAGCCAGCGGAATGCTGCCTGGACTGGGCCGGCTCTTCGCGCGCCCCCTGCAGCGCCCGGAACCCCCCCTCCCCCCAGCTCTGCCTGCCCCCCCCCCCCACTGCTTCCCACTGCCGAAGTTTCTTATGTTTCCATTTATTTAGTTTTTTTTTTAGCACAAACAAGGCAGTTTGATAACAAAAAAATCTAATTTTAAGTAAATGTGGGTTTTTGGAAGAAACCCTAGGACTTTCTTAAATATAATAAGCATGACCGCTTCTCGCTGAAGGTGGTGTGTTTTTCTGGATTGACATCAGTTTCCATCGCAGGCACGATGCGAGCATCCGTGCCCCAGGAAGTACAAGGGTGTGGGGTGGGCTTAGCGGGAGCTCAGAGGTCACTCCGGCTGTGCCCTGTGTCCCAGGAGCGGCAGAGGACCACGAGGGACACCAGGCTGGGCAGGGCCAGGCCTGGGGCCAGGCCTGGGGCTCTGCTGTCCCAGGCCACCCCCCCCCAACTTCGCTCTTCAGAAATGGGGGTGCTTTCTGTTTCCGCCGAGCTGTGTATTTGCATCAAGTCTCTCTCATTTGCAAATAACGCCAAGGTGAACGTTTGGGTCATTTTTAAAATAGCAGGAAGTGGGAACCGACATTGTGTACGGGAGGCAGAGGGGTAGGCCCTTTTCAGAACCTGCTGATTGAACAGCGTCACAAGAGAGCCTTTGAGGAAGTAATGAGTGAATTTCCCACGAACCGAACCATCAAGCATGGTAAGATTACATTTTAAATATAACGTCTTTGGAGCACAACTAGCTATGACACTGACTGCCAAGAGCCAGCCCAGCCCTGCTGTCCGACACAGTCACGGAGGGAGCCGTGCGTCCGCACAGCAGACGCGGCGGGGAAAGTACCTGGCGCTCCTCTGCTTAATCACTGTATTACTGCCCGTGCTTAGGGTCTGTGTGATCTACCACGGGACCGGGACAAATGGCAATTCCACAGAAGAAATACAGTTCTTCGGAAGTAAGCAAGAAAATGACAGCTCACTGGAGAGTGACTCCCCACCAGAGTGTCCTCCTAAGTGGGTTAGAGAGTTCAAAGAATGGGTATTGGAAAGATTATTATACACTCCTTTTCTATGAATGCCTAAGCGATCAGGACCCCCATGGTGTTTATTGCCTAAAAAGTCAGACATCCAAGATAGAAACAAATAATAAAAATGCATCAACACCAAGGTGGATGGCAGGCAGCCGAATGGACTGAGCAAAACAAAGATTGTTACTTGCACAGGATGACAGGGTTCTGGCGCTGAAGTGAGAAGTGAGAGGCAGGTGCTAACCACACTGACCACGAAAGCCTTCTGCATGGCCTTTGCCAGTGAGCTGAAACACTCCTGTGCCCAGCTACGTGCCCAGCTTGCAGCTTTAAAATATAGAGATTAAAATTAAGTTAAGCTTTAAGAAATTAAGGTGTTATATAATGTGGTAAAATGTGTTACTGATTAATTGCAAAGACTAGGAGCTAAAAGCTTGCACAATAATATGCAATAGAGAGCTGCTTCCTATTTGCTGCAGAATAAGGATAAAGCAAATATGCCTTAAAAACCTCATTTTTTTATTGCTTTCACATATGCCACATGTACACACCCAACTGTATGAAAATAAAAAACTCAAGAGCCCTGGCAGAGACGCCTGGCCGCTGAGCTTGAAACTGCACCCCTCCTGTCTTTCCTTCGCCGATGCCGTCCCTCCACTGGGGATCCCTGGGCCTGCTAGAGCTGGACTCCGGCAACTGACCGTAACTGTAAGTGAATATTCCTCCCGTCATTGCCTTCCACAACTGTATCACAGTGTGATACAGTTGTCACACTGTGCTGGGTCCGGTGGCTTCTGTAAAGAGTGACTCTTCTGACAAAAAATGAAATGTTCAAATCCCTACGTGTAAAGTAATAATAGTCCACTTACTGTTTGGTAATAATAAAACAAAAAAAGCAAAATAAATAAACACCGAAAGCGTGGGAACCCTGGGCCCGACTTTCTGGTGCTTCCGGCGTATTTGGAAATCTCCTGTTTATAAAATGCGGTCTCTGAACTAATCCTCCCTTTTGCTGCCGCTCTGAAGTTCAGTGTTAACCTTTCAGGGTTCAGCGGTCATCCTCCCTGTGGAAGTCCCTGCTGGCAGCGACATTTCAATGCCACCCATCAGCAAAGAAATGAGAGACTTATTCACAAAATATTTAGCATCGTCCGAAAACACGGAAATTGGGTGGTGTTAGGAGCGGGTGGTCGGGTGTTGGCTTCTGTGCTGTGTGTAAAGAAATTTGAATGTAGAACGAAGCAAGCGCTGGAGAAGTCTGTGAGGGAAAAGAAACAATTAAAAGTAGAACTAGCACGTAATTAAAACAGCCCCCGTCTGAGTAGTTACCCGAAAGGCTGGGATCAGGAGTCAGAGAGACGCCTGCACGCCCCTGTCCTGACAGCACCGCCCCCGGCAGCCGGCACTCGGAACGGCCGAAGTGTGCGCACCGCGGGGACGACGGGGGGAAGAAAATGCGGTGCATGCATGCGGCGGCTGTTGCTTAGCCTCAGAAAGGAAGGGAGTCCTGCCAAATGCCACAACGAGACGGACCTTAAGACATGATGGCAAATAAGGCAGGCCAGTCGAAGGGAAGATGTGGAATGATTCCACTCACGGGGAGCTACCTGAAACAGCCACCGCCGTGGAAGCCGGGAGTAGGATGAAGGGGCCCTGGGGCTGCGGGGGGTGGGGGGACGGGGGACGGGAGCCGCTCTTCACCGGGTACGAAGGTTCGGTCACGTGGGACAAACGAGCTCTGCAGGTCTGCGGTGCGACTCGGGGCCTGTGGGCCCTGTGCGTGAACTCAGAAGCGTGCTGGGAGGCCAGAGCTCCCGTTAAGTGTTCCTACCACGGTAAAATGTTAGAGAAGAAGAAGGAGCGCCCAGCGTGCAATGGGCACTCACTATCCGGAAGCCGCTGGGGATCCCACCAATACCGCTCTGTGATGGAAATGACGAGCCATCAAGGCAGCAGAGTCCAGAACAGTTGAGGGCTTTGCCCCAGATCACGAAACTAGACGTGATTTGGGAGATCATGAAGGAGTCACCCTCGGAGGGAAGGGCAGGGGGCGGTGCATCGTTTGCGTCTTCCCTGCCGTCTCTCCAAGGCAGGGCGTGGTCCCCTGCTGTGCTTCTGCCGCTGCAACCAGAAGGCTCTCCGCTGGGTCCCTGCTGGGTCCGTGCTGGTGCGGGGACTGCAGGGGTAGGTGCTGCTCCTGTGACCGGGAGCACAGCTCAGTGGCCAGGAGGCACCCAGGGCGTGAGGACACTGTCCGGAGAGATCTCGACGGTTTGTTATCTGGGTATGGGTCCAATTTGATACAACGGAACTTTTCCCAGCAACCCAGTTGTCTGAAATAGGGAGGGAAGTCCTCCTTCAGTTCCAAAATAATTAGCGGTCACCGGCAGGAGCCTGGAGGTCAGTCAGTGGGCTCCTGTCATCTGTCCCGTGGATTTATCTGCAGGAACTGGAAACGCAGCGCCGACTGGACGAGGCTTCTGTTGGCTTTGTGGGACCCTTTACTGTTCCTCTTGTAAGAGACCTGATCCCTATGTATTTAATACAACATCTGCCTAACGTAGATGACCTCTCCTAGTCTGCAACGGTAATGGTATCATAAGGCTAATCGCCTCTTCAAACAAAGTCCTGATTCTGACACTCAATAAACCTCCCAAATAACGATTTGGTCGTGTTTACCTAATTCTTCTTCATCGGCGAGCATCTGAAAGCAATCACTATTAACCCTAGCTCACTGATCGCTCTCACTGAGTGTTAAAGAATAAATAATGCATTCCTGCTTCAATTAGTGTACCTCGACGCCTCCCGGGCCGAGTGCTCCGGTGGAGACGCTCTCATCTGTGGAGTCAGTCCGCAGCCTGGCTCCGCCCCTCGACCTGCCGCGCTCCCTGGAGAAGCGCTCCTGCTCGCAGCGATGGGGGCGGAGGGACGGATGATGCAGAGGGCCGTGTCCCACCGCCGTGCTGGAGCGGACAGGCGCGATGCGGCTCCGTGACACAGCCTGAGAGTCTCCTCTGCCCAGGGCGGAGTTGGGGGTCCATCTGTCCTCCCCCAAGCATGAGCTTTTTTTCTTAATTGTATAGGTTTCGGTGTTTTTCACCTTAATAGGATGGTCAACAAGCACCCAAAGACTGTTTCTTTAGGTGCCGTGTATTGGATATCATCCTATTACTATGGGATGGATTTAAAGTGATCCCCAGTTCTACCACTTTAACGAACTATAGAAATGAGCCCTGAAAGTGTTGTCTCTCTACCACTTTATTAGCATTGTTCAAACCAGTAACAGAAAGTCGGAGGACTCGAGATAACCAAAAGCCTTTGATGTCACATTAGCTGTTATTTTTGTATTTCCCCTTCCGATCCTTCTCTGTGTACGTACATATTTTATGTGATTGAAATCATAGGGTACACACCACTTTCTAACCATTTTTAGTAATCATTGTATTGAAACTGTTTCCCTATATCGAGGTTTTATAATTATAAATTTTGATGTTAATTACAATGCTATGATCCTTTTATTTTAATACTTTTTAAAAAAAGATTTTATTTATTTATTTTTAGAGAGGGAAGGGAGTGAGAAAGAGAGAGAGACACATCAATGTGCGGTTGCTGGGGGCCGTGGCCTGCAACCCAGGCATGTACCCTGGCTGGGAATCGAACCTGCGACACTTTGGTTCGCAGCCCACACTCAATCCACTGAGCTACGCCAGCCAGGGCTGCTATGACCCTTTTAAACAATGAAGAATCATTCAGTCTTCTCATTAATTTTGGAAATTCAGTTTGCGTCCATATTTTTATCATTATGAACAATGCTGAAGCGAACCTCTTTGTGCCTAAACGATATTCCCCCCCTTTCTTTTGGGACCAGGGGTTTACAGACACATATTTCAATTGCCACATGCAACCACCTGGGTTCACAGAGTCTCCCCAGGATTAGACATGAACACTTGGTAAAATGTGTGGTAATACAAAATGCAGAAAGTTACTACATTTTGAGTGTACATTTTTAATTACCAGTGAGATCGAGCTTTCTCCCTCAGCTGTGTTCATGAACCGAATTTCATCCTGCACCTCTGCACGCCATCTGGTACGCAGCTATTGGCGACCCTTTTATTATTATTTGTAAGAGACTCCTGTTTGCAGGATCTACCATCGCATCTGCAAGAGCAGTGGAAAAGTAAAGGCAATGCACAGAAAGTAAGGATAACTAGTGAACATTTCACATGCCCTTCACTGCGAGGAGCTAAAAACACACCGTATTTTGCTGTGTACAGTGTGCACCCATGTTTGTGGCCCAAATTTCAGAAAAAAAATCCTTCATTTTAATTTTTAAATTCAATAATTTATTTATTTATATTTAGGAAAAAAACCAATTATCGTATTGCAGGGTATAATTTTGCATGTGGATATCATTATTGCTTTCTAGAGTAATACTTTTTTTTAAAGGGGAATTTTTTAAAAGATTTTATTTGTTTATTTTTAGAGAGGGAAGGGAGGGAGAAAGAGAGAGAGAAACATCAATGTGCGGTTGCTGGGGGCCGTGGCCTGCAACCCAGGCATGTACCCTGACTGGGAATCGAACCTGTGACACTTTGGTTCGCAGCCCGCGCTCAATCCACTGAGCTACACCAGCCAGGGCTAGAGTAATACTTTTAATGCATAAGCAAAAATAAAAGAACTAAAAACATTTATACGGATACGGAATGAGTGCCACCCATGTATAATGTGCATCCTTATTTTTTCCTCAAGAATTCGGGCGAAACAGCGCTCACCGTATGCGGCAAACCACGGGCACTTCCAGAGGCAGGAGGTGGGAGGCTCCCCCTCCAAGATGGTCCCTTTCTCCGCTCAGCGCTCTTCTGGGAGACGCCCCCAGAAACCACTGTGCAGCGGACTCGGGGCGCTCCTGCTCTCCCGGGCTCCCTCCCCACCCACACACAGTGGGCGTGGCTCTTTCTAGGCTGAGTTTGCCCGTCCTCATGCGCGCTGCCGCCGCCCGCACACGGCTCTCTGCAGTGGCTCCCACTGTCCTGCGTTCGCTCGTGGACTGACTGCAGGCTCCTGCGAGGGGACAGGAGGGCTGTGCATTTTCACCTCTGCACCGTGGCTGGGCACCCACCAGACGCTTGTGCTGTCAGTGAGTGCTTCGGAGCCACATCCCCGCCGACCCCCTGCACTCCCAGCACGCCCTCTCCCAGGGTCTACGTCAGTTCCTGGGTGTGTAGGGCCTGGGGGCAGAGCGGGGCTTCCCGGGCATTTTGTTGTCTCCCGTGGACGCCAGCGCTCCCTGCTTCCCCCTCTGCGTGGCGTGAGCCCAGGGCTACGCCGCCCCTCCCCCACCAGGCTCTCAGCAGGTGGTCCAGGCTCTGCCATTTGACTTTGAACTCTACCTGCACACGATGGAGCGACTCAGGGCACCAATATCTGAACTATTTCAGTGTAAGCCAAGTGGCTTCTGCTACACTTTTTCTCCCATGTTTGTCCGTATACACTTGAAAAATAGAGTCTTGCCTGTATCTCCACTCCACGTTCAGCTTCGTAAAAGGATGGCGCTGTGCCGGGAAACAGCCGGAAATGGCGGTGTGCGTGGCCTGTAGCCGCCCCGCCCAGGGAAGGGTAAGCTCGCTTGCCCACGTGTCTGTGGGAGGACCGAGCTGGGAGCTCAGACAACCCCCCTTCTTTGTCCCAAACGAGCATGGTCGTCAGGCCCAGGTGACACCAAGGGGAGCCCAGCCCAGGGCGTGGGTGTGAAGGCCAAGACGCATCCACGAGGTTCCTGAAGAGCGAGGTTTTCCACGCTGCCGTTTATAGAAGACAAGACTGAAGGCTTCGAGAGGAGTTAGGATGCTCTTGTTTAAAATTTCCTTCGACGCCATGATTATCGATGAGACCATCGTTCTGGGGACTGGCTTCTCCAGACACGATCTAAAATGCAGCTGTAGAGCATGCACTTACCGTATTTTTTGGACTATAAGACACACTCCCCCCGCCACCACCAAATTTGGGAGGAAAATGACCCTGCTCCTGCCTCCTGTGACCCCGTTCCATCACCATCCCCACCCCACAGCGAGCCAGGTAAGCTACGTTCAGACTATAAGACGCACCTCCATTTCCTCCCAAATTTGGGGGGAAAGGTGCATCTTATAGTCCAAAAAATACCGGCAGGTGACGGTGGGGATTTGAAGAGCCAAAGCACATGCGTGACTTCTTTCTAAAACTACGTGACAAGAGCACTTAGCAGTCTTCATCCTGGGACGGCTGCGATCCTGCACTAGTGATACGACCGTGACTTTGACCGTGAGTTGAATGACAAAAGCAGTCCCCTGCCAGCCGGGGAATCTGCAGAGGTCTGTCCCTTCGAGTTCCTAGCGAAATGCCTCTGCCCCTTGTCCGGCTGAGTAAATAGTTACTAATGTTGAGCCTCACCCAGCTTACCTCACAGGGATGTGAAGGTTGCAAACATTTGGAAGCTGAAGGTGCAGTGCGGAACACAGCACACAGCACGTTTTCCCCACGTCGTTCCACCCTCGCGGGAGTGACCAGCCCTTCCGGCAGGCTCCCGACACACACACACCTCCCCGAGGAGGGGCAGAGGTTACTTGAACCAGAAGATGTTGCTTTTGCCCCCAAGACAGGAATTTTGAGCGGCAGAGTCTTACTAATGCACGGTAAAGACACCTCGTGAAATGTGGGACTGTTCGGTCAGGAGAGCCGCGGTGTCACCTGGAGAACCGCAGGCGGATCGGGTGTCCTGGCTCGCAGGGGGAACAGCCTCCCGCTCCGCGGGTTCCGTAACCGCACACCGCGCGGCCGCCCCGGCAGATAAAGCTGCCGCTGCTTGTGGTGGCCGTGGGCAGCCACGTGCGGGGCTGAAAAAAAAAAAAAACCTGCTGCCTGCAAAGTCAGCGCTTCTTTTTACAAACGAGGACTGAGGCTCAGGCTCGTTTGTGAGCGAGTGGAACAGCCGTGTCCATTTCCGCTGAGGAGGAGGAATGCGCCCTGTGTGTGTCTCGATTTCCCCCGCTGTTTCGCAGGTAGGCAGACATCCCGGGTCACCAGCTGGTGTTTCCGAACCCTGTCTCTGGACCAGGGTTTCCGTAGGGTGGCACCATTGACCTCTGGCCCTCTGTGCGCTCGTGTTTTCATTGTCCTTGGCTCACTGTGTTTTGTTCCTGCTTGTCAAATGTCACTCTCCCGATTGCACTTTGCTGTCGTCCTGTACCTTGTACGGTGGGCAGCAGCGTCCTTTGTCTCTGCCCCCAGATGCCAGCAGCCCTCCCTCCTCTTCATCACAGCAATCAAAAGCCTCTCCAGGCACTGCCTGCTGTTCCCGGGGGGCACCCCAAACCACCCCTGGATGGGACCCGCCGCTTTAAACCAAACAAAACCAACGTGGGACAAGAAATCTGGGAACCTGCCTTCGCCTTTGTTGCTTCTTGTCAGGGCAAGTGCCCCGGCCTGTCGTGACTCCCTTCCCACAGCTCCGGAGAGGACACGGTGTCACGTGCCCCGTCCACCCCGTGGAAACGTGGCCGAGCCTCCGAAGCAGTGCCCGGCCCCCTGGTGGTGCTGGAGATGTGGGTCGATGGTGTGATGCCGGACTGGGCGAATGAGGTGCGTGCACAAGCAGCAGGTCTTGTTGGACGTGCAGTGCCCTCCATCCACGGGTCAGCCTGCCCCCACTGTGCCTCCTGCTTTGTGCATGTCTCTGTTCCCAGGCGTGGGCGAGAGTGTGAGCCCGGCCCGAGAGCCGCGCCTCTGCCGTCCTTACCCTGGCTCCTCATGGCCCCGCCGGCAGCTCCGACCCTTCGCAGGGTGACCCCGGAGTGCGTGCCTATGCTGCTGTCCTCCGCGGTCCATTTTTGTTGCTGTTTTGGTTTTGATTGTCAAAGTGCCAAGCGTCAAACTGGACTTGTACTGCGGTGAAGCTCACATGTGAACAGAAGAAGGCGAGTGTGTCACTCGGTTCTGCCACACTTGGAAGTTCACACCCGCTCTCCCGATTCCAGTGGGATTCATCCTCGTCCTTCCCTCCGAGCCCCCGACAGAGCTGGGCGTGCGCACACGCCACGCAACGGCGCCCCTTAGTGGGCTTAGCGTGTTGGCCTGAGTTAGACCACACAACAAACCACGGTGGGGGAAAAGGAGAAACACGAGTAGCTTTACATGCATCTTCTGTAGAAAAAGACGAGTCGCTAACAGGGAATACCAGAATCAGCTCACGTTGACTAGCCCTGGGAAATGACTGACCTCGTCTTCTGGACGCTTGGGGAAAATGCCTTTGAGTGACGGGAGCTCCGTTGTCATGTCTCTGAACGCTGCCTCCTGGAGGCTGTAGAAGCACGTGTTCAACATGACTCCGCCGGGAAGCGACTGTGGCCTCGCCGCGTTAATGTATGAGGGCTGTGTCGTCACAAACGTGATGTTAAACACGGAGGGGAGAAATTTCAAGCTCCTCGTAAGTTTCGCAGGCTTTCCGGAGAGTTAATTTTTGGGGTTCACTCTATTTCCCGACGTGGTGAAAGCTGGCCCGCGGCTATGTGAAGGCAACGACTGGTGCAGATGAAGAAGCGCCGGCTCTGTGGATGGTTACCTTGCCGACTGGCGGACTGACCCCGGGCGGAGTTCAATCGCGTTGTCCTCGCGTAGCTCGGAATACAGAGTGACAATCCTCAGGTCTGAAGGACATATGGAGGGCATCAACGGCAGCGATATTAGAGAGCCCGAAAAGTTGGGGGACGGATAATAACAACCTAAAACCTAATTTCCACTTTGGAGCTGCAACGTGTTGTGCGTGCACTGAACTAGTACACAGATAGAGCAGAGCTCATGAACGCCAAGCAAAAATATCTTTTTTTTTTTTAAAGATTTTATTTATTTTTAGAGAGGGAAGGGAGGGTGATAGAGAGAAACATCAATGTGCGGTTGCTGGGGGCCATGGCCCGCAACCCAGGCATGTGCCCTGACTGGGAATCGAACCTGTGACATTTGGTATCTTTAGACACTAAAATTCTAGGCCTCACGGTCATCCCATGATGAATGTCCCGTGTGCCACCCTGCTGGCCTCCACGGGTGCACCGGCCCCATCCAGTCCACTCCCCCATCTCTGGTCCCCGTGACTTTCCAGAGCACAGATGGGCTCACACCGCCACCTCCCTCCGCACCTCTCCAAATGCAAAATGCCCTTGGAAACGACCCCCCGCTGTTTCCAAGATGAAGACAGAGTTCCTGAACCTGAACTTGCAGGCCTCTGGCCTGCCTCGTCCGGCCTCCTGGCCCTCTGCTTCCTTGCCGTGCCGACGGGTTCTCTGGGGTCCCCCTTTTAAAAAGATTTATTTATTTATTTATTTATTTATTTAGAAAGGAAAGGGAGGGAGAGAGAGAGAGAGAGAGAAACATCAATGTGCAGTTACTGGGGGTCATGGCCTGCAACCCAGGCACATACCCTGACTGGGAATCGAACCTGCGACACTTTGGTTCGCAGCCTGTGCCCAATCCACTGAGCTATGCCAGCCAGGGCTTGGGGTCTCTTTGCTCCTACCCCGGGCTTCTCCTCATCCTCCTGTGACCTCGTCTCCGGGGCTTCTCTCTTGGGGAGGCTTCTCCGGATCTGGACTGGGTCAGTCCCACAGTGTGCGTACCATCCCTCCGCAGGGCTTAGGGTGTGAGCTCCAGCTCTTTATTATTTATTTATGAGCGTGGTGACCCTGCCCGCCACCCCGCCGGGCTCCCGTGTCCAGGCTGGCAGACACCACGTGTCTCTTCTCCCTGTTGTTGCGCCAGCATTTCACATTGTCTGCCACAGACGGTGATGGAATTAATGCATATGTAGACCTGACACACGGATCTTTTCTCCGTTCTCCTTCCTGCTCAGGGAACTCCGTCGAACACGGTGACCTTTGCCACTTTGTCACCGGGAACTATAGCCGGCAGCCCCGTCCCGGCCCTTGCCCTGTTTCTCCCGGCTGGTACCAACTGAGCGTCACCCTTGTCTACAGTTTGTGTACAGTGTGGCCCTCCAGATGCTGACTCGGCTGCCCTGCCTCCTTGGAGTCCTCTGATCCCCCGCCTCCACCTCCTGTGGCCGGCCTGCGTCCGCGTCTCCATCCTCTCTTCCACCAGAACGTGCCTAGCGGTCCTGCCCGCCGGGGCAGGCCGTCTGTCTCCCTGCAGGGACAAGGGCGAAGCTCGGGCCTGGCAGCTCTCAGGGTGATGATCCTCGTCTATTACTGAACAGTCACCCCTTGGCGCGGGGGGACCGAGAGTCGCTGCGCGGGTGCCGGAGGAACGGGCGCGCCAGTGGCTGGCGGGAGCCCATGGAAGCTGCCGCTGTGTCGTGGACAGGTTTGTGATGGCCACGTGTGGGCCGAATCAATGACAAGAGGCAAGAATCTGTACACTGCCCTTCCCTTTATATGTCGAGTGCCAAAGCTAGATTAACTTTAGAGTTAGCTGTTCTGTCGTTTTTCCTTAAAGATGAGTAGACAACCTCTAGGGACCTCAGTGAAGAAGACATAAAAATCTAGGCAAATGTGTTTGGATTGTACACGCCCCGAACCCCTCAGCTCTATAGGTATTTCGGGAACACGAAGGCACAGGAGGAGATTGGGCTGGAAGCATGGGGCCAGCCCCTGTCCTCTCCAGAGGACCTCTGGTCCCGCCGTCTGCGTGGACCCGGCCCGAGAGCTGCTGACCGCGGACCGAGTGTGGCTAGAGCCCTGTTAGCGCCATGGCGGACACAGTGTTGCTTCGGATTCCTCCCGCAAGTGGACACTCCAAGTCCCAGCTGTCAGGGGGCCTGAGGATAACGTAATGCACGCCTTTTTAGGTCCACTGATGAAAAGTGCTACGTAAGTCCAACATGGAATCATAACTGTTTATTATTGTCAGTGAAAATGCGATCAGTCCTCCTCGATCGTGAGCCCCTGAGTTGCATGGGTATCGACAGACCATCATCCGATTTAATAATCTTTCTGGCCATTTTTATTTACAAATGAATCTTCTGTCAACATCAACTTCTCATTAGCATCCTTAGCATGCTGCCCTCTCCTTGGTGGGATCATGTAAAATGGATGGGATCCCATTTCTCTCCGATGCACCGCGCGCTGCCGGGTTATTTATACTGTGCGTCCTGGAAGCCTGGATCGTGGTACCTTGTAAATAAACAGCACATCCAGGGATATCGCCTTTCATTCTAAAAGGGCTTTAGAAAGCTTTCCAAATGGCACGGGCATGGAGCGCGCGTTATTAAGATCGGAGGGAATGGAGCGGTCGCTTCTTGTGTGTGGAATTTCTGGGTAATAAGTGCAAAGGAACGTTGCAGAGAAATTGATGTGAATAGAGTCCTTCTCAATTGAGATAGGATCCTCAGGGTAAGAGCAGAGAACATTTTTTTCCTTGTTATTATTTGCCCAGAGGTGTTCTAAACATTATAAAAAAACTGGAGTTTCTCACTTTGGCCCCGCGTTAGGAAGGGGCAGAGCGCTGGGTACTGAACACAGGGGAAAGGATGAAGCTTTTTTTTTTTTTTCCCCAAAGCCCCAGCAACAGCTGCTGCTTATTGAGTTACCAGCGCCACTTCCTGAAGAATGTGAGTTTGTTTCAAAGATAGCCAAGTTCTGACCGGGCTGCCCGGGCTGCATCGGAGCCGTGACAGTGTGGCACGCTGTTGTCGTGTTATTCCTAGGGACGTTTCATAAAGTGATTCCAGATCCTTCTGGGGAGGGGAGGCTTTGCTGATTTTGGAGACAGTAAATCGAAACGGCGCTTTTATGACTGAGCAATAGACGACAGAGGATGTGTATGATGGTTTGGAAAAATTAGAAAATTTCATGAACTCCGAAGATTCATGGGGTAGAATCTGGATTGCAACATGCACGGGAGCTTCCTGGAATCTGTGCACTCGTTAGGGTTACAAGAAAGTCGCTGGCCGGCCTGCCAAGCCCCCCTCCCGGGGGGATTAAGGCTCCGGCTGACTTTCAGCGTCTTTCTGGTGCTGCAAGAGTTTGGAATGTCTCTCCGGTGAGACGGCTAAAATGCCCGTGGTGCCTCCGGCTCACGCAGCCTGTCTCCCCGCCCCACGTTCCCAAACCGTTTCTCCGCCAAACAATGTAAATAGACAGAGAGCTTTTGTGCTTAAGATGCAACATCTTCAACCTTAATCCCCTTTTAGGGAAAAACACACATTTTTGTCGTCAGAATGGTTCTTGCTCTGTCATGAAATCATCTTTCAAATCGGACTGTGACCATTAGGAAGGGAGTGGAAAGTGCAGCAAGTCCGTGCAAGCGGGCCATTACGGTCGGTAGGTGTTTGCGTTGTCTTCAAAGGCTAGGACAATACAGAAAATATTTAAATGAGAAGCAATTTCCAAATGCATGACCTGAAAAATCCCACCTTTCAGGATTTCACCTGAAGGACTAAAGGTATACAGAAGTATTTGGTTAAACTATCTTCCTTGCAGAACTTTTTATAATAACAAGAGGTCTATTTATATGGTAAGGTACTAATACATGTTAATAATTCATTTGGAGGACTACAGTCTTATGTTGTAAAGACGTTCAATGTTGATATAATATAGAGGCATTCCATAGTACTCTATAATCATTTCTCAGGACAATATTCTTTAAATTAATCACTTTTTAAAAGAATGACAATAAAAAATCTAAAAAAATTTATTTATTAATGTAATCTTTATTATAGTTTTCCTGTCGCCACTTAGTCCCCTGATACTAAATGACTAGCCCCTTTAACCATTGTCAACTTGTGTCCTTCCTATGAAAGGGCGGTCTAGGTGACCTTTGGGGGAAGGCTGCCCTTAATTTCAGAAAGCAGCAACACTCAGACGGCTCCAGGGTGAAGTTCTCATCTCCAAGGGGCGTGCATTGTGGATTCTGCTGTGGGAAAACGGCCCCGTGGGCATGCTGAGCGGCCGTGCTCAGCGTCTCTCGGCGTCTTAAACACCACACGTGCTTCACGGGAGGCGTCCGATGGTGCATCCCTTGGGGCCGGGGCTCCTTGGTCGAGGAGACGTCAGGGCCCCCGTTGCCGAGCGGTGCCTGGAGCTCAGCAGTCCGTGAGTGGCTGCCTCTGAGCAGTGGGCCTAGCCCCGAAGAGACTTGGCAGTTTCTTACCACGTACTCATTTCACGACACTAGCGGAGCACCTACTATGTGCAGAGAGCTGGGGACCCAGGTGTGAAGGAGCTGTACTCTTGTGTGGGTCTGATCAGATCGGATTATCCCAATGTAGGTTTGGGAGGACAAAATACTGAGAGAGGCCTGTGGGAAATTACGAGAATTCTGGGAAAAGCAGAGTGGCCGACTTGCCCTGGTTTGCCCGGGGCTTTCTTGTTTTCCACATGGAAAGTTCGGGAACCCTTCAGTCCCAGAAAAATAGGATGGTGGCCACCAAAGTCTTTCCGGAAGAGGCGCCCCTGGGCTTGTGGGCTGCGTGTCGGAGTCCAGAAGGGGCAGTGTGGTGAGGGGAGGTTGCACATGGAGGGTCAGGGTCAGGGTCAGGGTGAGGGGCAGACTTGGGCGGAGGAGGCCGCCTGAGGGAGGGAACAGCGCAGTGTGTGCAAGAAACCATGAGGCCGTTCTGCAGTCACTCACGTCCCAGTTGACTGAGATGGAGCTGGGGAAAGACGAGTCCTCAACTCACCAAGGCGGGACCCCAGAGTGGTGGTGGGACCCCAGGGGATGGTGGCGGGCCCCCAGGGGATGGTGGTGGGACCCCAGAGTGGTGGCCGGGCCCCCAGGGGATGGTGGCCGGACCCCAGGGGATGGTGGCGGGACCCCAGAGTGGTGGCCGGGCCCCCAGGGGATGGTGGCCGGACCCCAGAGGATGGTGGCGGGACTTGGGTGTGCGTACTGTTCTTGAGGGCCACTGTAACAAAGCACCACGCCCCGAGCTGCTTCAGCCACAGACATGGATGGCTGCCTCCCAGTTCTGGAGACAGGAAGTCCGAGGTCAAAGGGTCAGCTGAGTTGGGTTCCTCGGAGGCTGTGAGGGACGATCTGCTCCTCTCTCTCTGGGGATTCGCTGGCCATTGCCGGTGTTTCTTGGCTGCCCACAGCCTCCTTGGGCCTCTGCCTCCATCTTCTCATGGTGTTTCCTTGTGTGTGTGGGTCTGTGTATGCATCTGTCTGCCGTTATATTTCCCTTTGAATAGTGGCCCCAGTCATAACGGCGGGGGAGGCCCACTGTGGTATGCACGTGTTACGCTGACTGTTGGACATCTGCAAGGGCCCTGTCTCCAAAGGGGGCCACGTTCTAAGGTCGTGGGGGCCAGGACGTCTACAGAGGGATTTCTGGCAGACAGGACTCAGCCTTGACAGTGGGGACAGTGTTGAGGAGGTCAGACAGGGACACTAAGAAGCCTTGTGGCCAGCCCCGCAGCCCCAGGTGTCCTTGTCCCCACTGGTTCTCTGTGGCCATGAGGGGGCACGCCCCACTTCCGTCAAACGGATGCTCAGCGAAGGGACGCAGCTCTGGGTCCAAGAGGGGCTGACCACCCTACGTGGACAGGGATGGGGCAAGGGCAGCAGCGGCCACGCCCTCTGGGCAGCCAACACTAGGTCCCCCGGGGTCTCCCTTCCGGTGGGGATACACCCGGTAAAACACAGCCCACTGCAATCACTGCAGCTCAGAGGGACGGAGTACGAGTCTGACGAATGTGTTCAGAGGGAGCCTTTTGAGCACTGTTGACCACGGCAACCAAAGGAAAGCGACCTGGCAACCGGTCGCAACCTGGTAACCTGGCAACCTGGTAAACTCTGTGGTCTCTGCGAAGCAGCCAGGGCAAGTGCCGTAAACAGAGGCCCGGAGTGAGGGGGAGGGGCTAGAAAGCAAGCACGTAGGAGGCAGCATCAGAAGTTTCATTACGCACTGCCTGCAGAGTCCAGGCCGCAGAAAGTAGCATTTAGAGTTCCCCCAGATCACAGAAGCAGAGACGCCAGGAGGAGGAGAACGGGAGAGCAAATGCAAGGCAAGTGGCCAAAACCCAGAGGTTTCACATGCAATCACCGCTGTTTATTACGGAAGGCCGGAGTGCGGGGCAAGAAAACAGTGGGAGAGAACATTCCTGGTCTGAAAGAAGTCGTACTGTAACGCATCTAGTCCTGTGACTTTCCCATGGTAGAATTATACTTTTAAGTTTCACGAAGTTGCGATTATATTCTACACATGTAGTTTTGTTTATTTACCTTTAACATCACACCATCAGCACTTCCCGGTCAGCAGACAAATACACAAGAGATTTTCAGTGGCCGCCTGTTATTTTATCCTGTGGCTATACCATGATTCAAGTATTTCATGACTTTATTTTGAAATTTTGCTTTTTACCAATAATGCTGCGGTATATGTGCTTTTGTTTATAAAGTGTGCTGTATATCACACATTATTTCTGGAGTATCATTTCCTAGAACTTGAGTTCCAGGGTCAAAAGACAAGCAGATTCCCAGATGTTAGGATTCCACAGACCAAGAAATAAAATACACACACACACACACACACACACACACACTCACACACACGACCAAATATATATACAAACAAATGACCAAAATAGAGCTGTTTGCATTTTCTTTAGTCAAGGAAGTGCATTAAAAAAAAATACCTACCACATAGCGTGATTACTCATAACAGAGAACGGATTTTATTCCCCAAATCTGAGAGGATGTCATCTCTCAGTAGAGGACTGTCTTTAGAGCCAATGGTGTGGTCCCATGGAAAAGTCACACATTGTCTACATTACTTCTTTGTGTGTGCTCTATACCCGTGACCGTGCTGTCATGGATTGGCAGTGGCCTTGCATTGGGAGCTCTGGACGCTCTGAGTTGTCCACCGATGGTCGTCAGCACCGACTCCGTGCCGACAGGAACCCCCCACTTTGGAGTGCAGTGAGGAAGGAAACCTCATTTAGCACCAACAGCTCAACAGTGATACCACACTGCTGTGCAAACAGCATGGCTGGGAGGGAGGGAGGGGGCCCTGGGGCCACACCCCCCTTGGCCAGGCCCCTCCGCTCCCCACTGCTCTGCTCTGCTCTGGGGAGTCGTCTTTGGTGCTTCCACCCCATCCGCACCCAGAAACACAGTCTACGGTTTTTGGCCGGGAGTCGGGGGGGCGGTGGGGGGGCACTCCCAGAGTCAGAGGGGAGCTGGCTCATTCCTGTAGAGAGAAGTCCCCACTTCTGGTCGTTGATTGCTCAGAATAGAGCCGCTCTGATTGGCCAGAGCTGCACAGCTCCAGCTTGGGTGGGGAATGCCTCGATCCTATTGGTTGAAACAGGATCCCAGGGACTCCTTTATCAGGCCTGGCTCAGGATGGCAGGAACCCAGCACCGGCGCGTAGGGCAGGATCCCAGTGCAGGCTCCTCTGCAAAGTGCAGTTGGCGGCAAAGGCCCCTGTGCCGATTTTATTTTATTTATTTTTTAAAATTTGAGCCCAGTTGGCCACCAGGAGCCCTTCTTAGTAGATGTCCTTTTTTTCAGGGTTCACAGAGTAGACCACTCTGCCTCCTTAACACGCCAATGCATTGTTTACGGTTTTGAATATATAACTTCCCTTAACGTTACACTTTTGCGTTGTCACGCATTCTGCAGCTGGGTGGATTTGAGCAGTTCACGTCACGTTCAGTTCTTCGTCGCCGTCACTGCATCAGCGATCCCCACCCCCGCAGAAGGGCGCTTTCTGCAGCGTCCAGAAGCATCCGGGCCTTCTGAGCGAGTCCTGGAGGAGGGCGGGCATCGGAGACCCGGAATCACGTTCCGCTTCTGCCGCTTTTCCGGGGCGTGGCAAGCCGGCGGGGGCGGGGCCTGGACCAGCCTGAGCGTCCTCGTCCTCCAAACTGGGGCTGACGCTCCTCCCTGCCTCCCGAGGTGGTTTCATTAAAGAGAAAAAACCCACCAAGTCCCTTAGTTCAGGGCCTGGTGCGGGTGAAGAGCCTGCATTAATGTCACCTGCCCTTCCTGCACGCTCCAGCTGGCTTTCGGACTCTGTGGCCTGGCCAGGGAAAAATTCTGAGATGTGTTACATTAAGTGACAGCGGGCTGGAGGGCAGGGAGAAGAGACCAGTGGGTCCGAGCTGAGCTCGGAAGCCGGCCAAAGACCGCTCCCATCCCTGCTCGAGTGTGGATGGAGACACTGACTCCGCCCCACGTGCTGCGTCGGCTCCCGTCTAACCCCGGGGCAGGGGCCCGCCGGCCTGCACTGGGTCCTGCTGCGCAGGGACCTCCCGGGCTGCCACCCACGACCAATCCAAAGGCAGTTTCTTAGGGACTGTGCGCCCATCCCAGAATTGCCCCCTGCACCTTCCCCTGCCCCCTCCCAGCCCCATCTGCCTCCAGTGTAAATGCTTTCAGGACTACTTACATCTCTCTTCCGCAAACTCACTGGGTAGGAGCCTGCCAGCCCTGGGCGGTGGACACACACCTGTTGTCTCCACCTAGCCGGGCTGCTGGTGGCTTGGACTGGAGGTCCCGGGACCCGGTCCTTTTTCCAGCCAGCACGTGGCTCCATAAAGCCTTGCTTTCAGAAGTGCTTTTGGCCTTAAAGGTTTTTATTTAACAAAATCAAGGAATGACCAGCATACCCCCTATATTCCCATAGCTCTGGGTCAACACTGCAGGCTCCGGGGCCCCGTGGTCTCTGTCGCCGCCACTCAACGTGACCTGAGAGCAGCCGCCGTCAGCAGCACACAAATGCGGGCTGCTGCGATCCAATAAAACTTTATTCGTCTCACTTTCGTATGTTCTGAAATCGGTCTCTCTTGTTCTTCCCACCGTTTCAGCTTAAAGGAGCTCGTCTTCACTCGGGGGCCGTACCAACAGTTGCCTGCGGTGTGGACCGTGAGGACCTGTTAGGAAAAACCGCGGTGCTTGGCAGCAGCACTTGGGTGAATCACACACTTTCGTGTAGGGTTAAAAATAGTTACTTTGAAAGAAAGGGTTCTGAAAACATCGCCCCGACACATGCATGGCCAGAACTGCGGGAGCAGTGAGGGGTACCAACCCCGAGGCTCGCCTCCTGGTCAGTGGAGGGCGGTGGAGGCCCGGCGGGCGGGTCCCTGCAGGCCCGGGGCGGCTCGCCCGGGGCGGAGCGGGGCCTGGCGGGAGCCTCCGCCGCCAGCCGGGCCTGGCCTGCCTTCCAGGGCGCCGAGTCCCATGGTTTTATAATGCGCACTTCATAGCTCACCAGACACTGAGATTTTTATTCGTCGATGAAAAGCTTATTCAAAACTTTGTTCCCCTGAGAAGAAAAGATAAACAATAATTTCACGTGGTAATTTTCCAAATTTCTGTACCCTATCTACGTATCCAAACACAGCTGTACGGGGGCGCATGTTGGCTGCCGGCGGAGCAGGAGCCCTGACACCCCTGCTCTCCAGGGCCGCGCGGACTGCCCGGCCCCCACCCCACCCCAAGTCAGGAATGGAGAGCACACCTCCCAGTTCCTGGGCTCTCCATCGGAGTGGCAGGGAAGGAAGGGGGAGGGTGTAGGAGAGGGGGGACTCCGGTCTCCAACAGAAAATGTGTACAGACTCTGGTTAGGGAGGCCCCTTATCTCGCGGGGAGAACTTCGACTGGATGGCGTTTGGGGCAGACCTGTGCGCGTTTGGTGAAAACGTGTGTGTATCGCATGCTTCTTCTTGGAGGTTCGGAGCTATCCTTGTGCCTGCACTTAAAGCGCTAAAATAGGGCTGTGGATGATGTGAAGTTTTTTTCTCTATATTTTCTCATTTTCCTACCAGGTGTGTACATATATATGTACATATAACTCTGTCCTAACAATGTGTAAAGTAGTCAGGAAGTGAAGAACAGTGTGTACTGCACGTGAGCATTTCAACATGCTACTGGTTTTTTTTTTTTTTCCTAAGAAAAGATTCCTGTGTTTCAGGACACCGTGTAGAATGGCCCTGTTCGGTGCAGTGGCCACGCTGGCGTGTGGCCGGCCCCAGGGGGGACGTGCCCTGAACTCACACGGCACGCTGGGTTTCAGAGTGTCAGTAGGGAAAACGTGAAACATTTCATTAACATTTCTATATTGTTTACGTGTTCAAGGAACATTTTGTCTATATCGGGCCAAGTAAAAGCAACGTATTAGTATCAATTCCACCCCTTTTTTTTTTTTTTTTTTACTTTAGAAGTGCAGCTACCAGGACATTTCGATTGCGTACAAGGGCTGTGTTACATTTTCCCTGGACGGGGTCCTGACAGCGGCTCGGCTGTTCGAGAGCTGGCTTGGGGGGGGAGCATTTAAAAAGCCTCGAGCCGTGGTTAACTCTGGAGGAGGAAACCAGGGGACTTGAATGGAGACTTGGCTTTTAGGGTGTGTCCTCTGGTGCCTTTAAAATCTTTTTCCACAGACATACAGTACCTACTTAAAAGCTAAATAGTGTTTAACATTGTAGAGTTTTAAAAAACAAATTCTTAAAGGAAACTCTATCATCAAATTATTGTTATTGTTGATCCTAAACTTGGAAAGTAATGGAGGGTTTTTTCCCTTACCATCTAAAAACTCACATGAAGGGGTGGGCGGCTGGGTGCACACACGAAACATTTACAATGTTTCCTCACGGACAGGATCAGGTCTGGTGGGCTGAGGGCTCTACTTCCCCAATACAATGAAGAAAGCAAATTCCATTTGGAGAAAGAAGTAACGTTTTTGTGGGGAAGACTAAACTGCATTTCCAAACCATCCTGAGTTAAGGGGAAGACAGTAAACAGAACTGGAAGCCCCGACCGGGGAGCCGTCTTTCACGAAGGATGTCACTTAATGATTCTGCGGTCATTTAAAACAACAAACGTTTTTTCCACCGACATAAAAAATATAATTGTTTGCTTTTAATATAAATTCAGTTTACTTTCCTCTTAAAAATGAGCCCAATTTCAAGGCAATAATCTTTAAAATTAAGCGCTTTCTCTCTTCTAACATTTAATTTTTTTTAATGAGGAATTATTCCCTGAATTATAGCCGAATGTCAAATTCTGTTAATTTCATAATGATCAGTTTTATTGCTAGTCATCTGGTTTATCACAGTCTTAAAAAACAATTAAGTTCTAAAAGCAACTTTAAGGACTAATTCGTGTTCAGCTGATGGCTTGTTTACCTAACACTATACAATGTGATAAATTTCATAAAGCTACATTATGTTAAAACTCTAATTACAGCAACATCACTATTTAGAATTCGGTTAAACCGCATGTGTGATAGTGTGGGTTATAGCAAGGAGTAGATATTCAGTCTTCACTCCCTTTCCCGACTCAGAGACCCCCACACTTTTGGAATTTCCCGAGTGATTAGAGCAAGCCCCCCTTCGACCACACCTGAGTTTCTTTGAGTGCAGGGACTTGTGGAAAGTCCTTAGGTAACCTAAGGATGGGAGCTGGTTGCTAGGGGAACCAACCTCGTGATTGGAGGGGGGACTTCACTCCTGCCCCCTTGGGGCTGAGGGTCGTGTGACCCACAGGTAAAGAACAGCTTACCTGTGGTTTGGTTTTTGTAAATTTTTCTAAATCCCATTTCCCCTCCATTTGTCTTTTTCTTCTGCTGGTCTAATACCTTCTAGAGTTATATGAGTCTTCACAAAGTTTCATGAACTTTCCTGGGAAGGAATTTCTACTCAGCATATAAAGGTTATTTTTTCCCCCACCACGGGTACGCATCTGTGAATTCATGAAAGCCAATGGGATCGCTGGGTTTTTTAATTCTAGCGTTTGTTCAAAGCTAGCCTTGCTCGGTTGCATATATTTATTACATTATAACATTACATTGTATTTATGACATATATTACATTATAACATTACATACATTTGTTACATTGTTACATTAGAAAAGGAATACCCGTGTTTAACTCTGGAGAATCAACAAATACAGACACAAAATAGGTAAGTCTGCCGTGGGCAAAGAAAGGAGCGCCCAATGGGAGGCGGAAGGAAACATTCACAAAATGCAAAACAAATGACAATTCAGGCCTGCTCAAAAGTTTGAACCGGAAAAGCTTTGAAGGCTAGGTTTGCAGGATAAAAAGATTGCCAACTCCCTCCCCTTGCTTAGAGGAAAAAATATCTCGTGCTTCCTCAATGTTTACCCTCCAGGATCTGCAGGCTACCTCGAAATGATAGTTTTTTGTGCATTAATGTTTACATAAGGGCTATTTTTGCAGACATTTAAATTACAGAGACCAGCAATTGCTGAGGGGGAAAGAGCAAGATAAATAAATAGAAGCTAGGATTCTCCCCCCGGAGGGGTAAGCTTTCGCTATTCCGAGCACCGAATACTGCTGCTGTTTGTCCCAGGCCGTTGGTCGGGCCAAGAAAAACTGGTTTCCCCCCCTCCCCCAGATAAGAATGTTGCAAGTAGGAGAACATTCAACAGGCCAACAAAACAATGTTTTCCTCTCTGCAGTGACGTGATAAACGGTGTATTCTTCAGACAGACGTTTGGGGGAACGCTGGCTCACGTTCGCTCTCCGTCATTTACAGCGACAAGAGCAGGCGGGCATCTGTAAGAACGGAGGAGCACAGTTAGGCTCCAGGCTGCACAGCCTTCGCCCGGGCACAGGGCACAGCTCACATTGTTGGGAGCCGGAGCGCTCACGTCACAGAACACGTGTCTGGAGACGGCGCGTCCTACCTGCGCGCCCCTGGGTGGGGGTGAGCACGGCGCGGCGGGCGCCGAGGGCAGAGGAGGTGGGCTCGCTGGGTGGTGAGGGAGCCAGTTTCGGCCGGTGACCACACACACAGTGTGGGCTTCTGGTTGTCTTTGGGGTGACTGCTCATGCCCCCCCACCTTTCACTCTCCCAAGTTATTCGGTCCGTGTTCTGCTTGCCTTTACCTTAGGGTAAACAGCCAGCACTTGAGCCCCCACGCGATGTCTCAAGTCACGGCACAGAACGGCAGAAACGCGGTTCCTCGGTACAGGCACGTGACGCTTTCTTGGTCTGATACGGAATGCGAGGAGTGGGAGTGGCCCTTTGGAGCAGACTGGGTGATTCCGTCACGATCCCGTGTGATTTACGGGATGAGCAAAGACACTGTGCCCGCTCTGAAAGCACAGCATCCACCAAGTCCCTTGGCCCCGCCCCCTCGCCGCCCCTGCGAGCGTGGGGTTCCGCGCCCCAATCCTCCTTAGCAGTCTCCGCCGAGCCCCTGCAGCTCCCCCTGCCGAGAATGACCCCGAAAGGGCATCGCCGAGGGACGGGAGACTGCTGCGGGGTCCGTCCTGTCCGGAGGAGGGAAGGGGCGAAGGTGTTCAGGGGCGGTAACAGGAGAGAAGCAAACTATTTGGAGGGCAAGGAGGTATCTGCGCCCCCGTTTGTAGCCAAAAGGCGGAGGCCACCCGCGTGCTGGTCGGCGGGTGAGCGGGTAAAGGAAGCGCGGGGTGCGTGTCGTGCGTCCACACACGCAACGTGCGCCCCTCGCGGCGGAGTCTCCCGCGGCCTTGAACGAGGAGTGAGGCCCAGAGGCCTGAGGTGAAGGGGCGGGGACCCGGAGGGCGCCGCGCTAGGCGGGAGAAGCGGGACTCGGAAGGACAGACGCCGTCTGCCCGCCCCTTCCCAGAGGCTGCGGAAGCGTCCCGGGCCCCTCTGACGGCCCACCGCACCCCGCTGCCCTGCCCCCCCCCCCCGGGTGTGGGCCCCCTCCCCCGCCTGTCCCGACGGAGGCCTGGACGCGGACCTGCGGCGGGGGGGGGGGGGGGAATCGTGAATCCGTTGTCAGGTGTCCTGTCGTCGGAGGGGGCCCGCAGGCTGACGTCCCAGGGGAGGGGGAGGGGCTGACGCTGTCCGGTCGCAGGTGTTCACGCGGGCCGGGGGGCCTTCTTGGGAGGGGAACGCATGGGCTCCGGGGCGGGCCGTCGTGGGGGGACTGGCACAGGGTGCAGTGCCGCCCAGCCCTTCGCTCGCAGGTCCCGCCATGAGGGCGCCCACCCCTCGGCCGGGCCCCCTGCACTGCCCGCTCCTCCCGCTCTGTGTCCTTACCTCGGCCACACAAGCTTCCTCCAGGTCCCTCTGATCCCCCCCTCTTCCCACGCCAAAAATAAGCCTCGTCATCCCCTGCGTCTGGGACACCCCCCACCCTCCCAGCCATGCTGGTGTTCATCCCTGCACCGATCGCCAAGGCTTCCTCCCCTAGCGGGCGGGTTCAGGGCCGCCAGGACACCTGGCCCCTCGTGCTTCGTGAGGACGGTGCTCTGTGAACGCCGGGCGGATGCTCTCGGGCAGCCGACGCGGCACTGCAGGCCAGCGCTGCCCTGGACCAAAAGAGTCCTCTCGAGTCTCACTTTGAATGTTCGCAGCGGCCCAGCCAGTGTCCGTTCTACTGCGCCCCGCGCCTGGGGGCGGACGGGCCGCGCAGCTGGGTCACACACAGAGTCCGGTCCCGGGGAAAACAGTGGCCTCTCCAGAAACCCCGGGGCTTCTTTACCCCACGGTCTTGGGCACGCCAGCGCGCTGGGGCGGGGATGATTCGTAGGCGAAGTATTTGAGGGACCTGCGTAAGCTCTCTCCTCGGTGAATGAAGCCAAAAAGAAAAAAAGAAAAAAAAAAAAGAACTTCCTAGGGTTGGCTGCGCTCTCACACAGAAAGGGACGAGACACATGAATGTTGCTGCTTCCTTGGAGCTTCAGCACTCTCATATTCCATCTGAAGCGCTAGGAAAGAAGCTCCGCCCGCCGGATGGCCCGGCGAAGTGAGTGTTCCCCCCGTACGCGGTGAGCACCAGGCCCGGGGGGGGGGGGGGCGCCCCCCCCCGCCGGGAGTGCTCGGTGAGGCAACGTGTGTGGGCGGCGGAGAGGGCGACGGTGCGGTGACCTGCGCATGACTCGGCCGTAGTGTCATCGCTGTCTAGACGGCCCGACGGGCAGCACCCAGACGCGGCCCAGAGGGGGGAGGGTCGTTGGGAGATGGGAGTGGGAACACGCCTCTCGGGGAGGGAAAGGCCCGGCCCGTCCAGCCCAGTCTTTTCCAGAAACGTGTGCAGGCGAACTCAGCCTGGGGCCGAGCGGTGCTCTCAGCTTCAGCTTCCTGTCTGGGGCCCTGCACGGCCTCCGCTTCTGTAAAAGTAGGTCACGGAAGCTCTTCCTCCCAAGTATCTGTTTTAAGCATTTTATGTCTGCGAAGTGCAAGGCACGGGGTTTTTTTTTGGGGGGGGTGTGATAATTGGCCCCTGTTCTCTCCTCCTCCTACATACTGCATTAAAGGACAGATGCCAGCATTTCAGGAAGTGTTGTAGCATGAGAGTGGAGGTCCCTCTGAAGAAGACACCAGGACCCCCGAATTCTTGGCATGACCTGCACAGGGGTGTCCTTGATGAAAGGGCAACCTGCGTGTCCCAGGCCATGGTGTCCCCTGTCATCTGCTGGAAACACTGTGTGACATGAACTCACAGGATGACAGAGGCTGCTGGGTGCTCACAAATTCCTGACTGTTTATGGTCCTGCTACAGGTGCTCGATAGACCACACCTCCCAGTCTCCTTTGCGGTTGGGTAGGGTCACGTGACCAAGTTCTGGCCAGGGGAGGGCAGGCAGAAATGATGCGTGGCACTTCTGAGTCTGGCCACCCAAACCTCCCGCCTGATTCTCCATGCCCTCTCCCCTCCTGTGCCCACACTCGGGCGGGGGAGAGCTACCCAGAGCTGGGTGGATGCAGGAAAGAAGAAACTCGAGAGGTAAGTTAGCACCACCCAGAAGCCCCGAGTTTACCCAGGGCAGGAGTGAGAAGTACAGTTCGGTTTTGTTCCATCGCTGAGGTTCTGGAGTGGGCCCCGCAGCGAGCCCACGGGAGCACTGCAGCCGTTCACCGGGTTGCTGAGCTCGAGAACTTTCGGGTGCACCCAAGGCAGCCGAAGCCTACGTTCTGTGCGAGTCCAAGGCGCTCGCCCAGCGCAGTTCGCTGCAAGCCGCTCTTTGCACGGCTGTGTTCCCTGTGACCAACGCAGTCCCGGCAGGGCGCCTGTTGGTGTTCAAAGCCCCAGCGTCACGGAGCGTGCCTCTCTGCACACGGCATCGGCACTCGGATCCCCAAAGGTGAACGCAGCCCCGTGTAACGAGGCGGAAAAAAGGTCAGCCAAGTGCAGGGGTATCCTACACACTCCCCGACCAACACTCTCCTGAAAGGTGCGGACCCCAAGGTCACGGGGAGCCTGAGAAGCTGTCATGGCCCAGAGGAGGAGCCTCAGGGATCCTTGGGGCCACCTGTGCTGTGTCCTGGGTGGGGTCCTGGGAGAGAAAAAGGACCTTGAGCAAGAGGAGCCTTGAAGAACGGACTCCAGTTCATACTAACGTGTCACACGGCTGGAGTCATCGCGACTGCAGTCCGCAGGGGTGTGAGGGGGTGACAGCGGGAAACGGGGTCCGGAGCAGGCAGACCCCCTCTGTCCTGTATGCTGGTTTTTCTCTGAGTCTGAAACCATCCCAAAGTGAAAATGTTACTAATTTTTTAGCAAAGTAAATACATTTTTCACAGAAGGACGTTAGGAAACAATCTCAAATCACTTCCCAAGTACAGTGGGTGACGGGTGGGGAGAGCGTGCTTTTGGCCAGGGAGGGGTGTGTGCACCTGGGGCACGGCCAAGGCCGAGGGAGGCCAGGCCCCCTCTACCAGCCACGGCCGTCCCGTCGGCGATCCGGAAGCTAAGGTGCAAGCGCGTCTCATGTTTTCCTGCCACCGACGAATCCAAGTTGGCAGAAGCAGGAAGGGCCCCAGGCTGGGGGTGGGATTGTCTGGGGCCAGTGATGGTCCTCGGAGACACCCATTCGGGCCTCCGTCCCTGGGATGGTGATTTCCCTTCTCATCTGTTCTGCCTTGTCTCAGCATCCAAACTATGAACTCCTTTAAGGACTGTGTTCTATCCGTCATGCCCTCCCCTCATCTCCCACAGCCCACGTGCACACGCACGTGTGTGCGCACACAGGGATGCACGCTGCTGACACACACACACACACACACACACACACACAGAGCGTCTAACCTGCAAGAGACCCTCGTGACCTCTGGGGGCAGGAAAGGAAGCGTCGTTTGGAGGGAAGCAGAGCAAGGCCGATGTGTCCGGCGGAGGGCGTCGGCCCTGCTGCCCGGCAGGCCTAGAGGTCTGGTCCAGCTAGCCCCTTCGGTGGCTGGCTGGCGCTGGGGGCGGGGCGGTCCGTGGAAACCCTGGTTTAGACCCAAGAAAGCAGGGAGTGATGCATTTTCTCCTGACTGGCTTTGTGTTTTCCCCCCTGAAACATATGTAAGCCCTCCAACTGTTGAAAGAGTTAATGTCCTACGTTTCTCCCTGCAGTGAAAACACAGCACCAGAGATACAGGAGGCCGGCTTTCCAAGGCAGATGCCGAAAAAACAACGTGGCTTTTATAACGAGTACTTGAGAAAATGGCCATTTTAAGTGGCATGGCACCAACCTGGTTGCAGCAGTGTTTATTTTTCTGTGGAATGCATGTGGATGTTGTGGGTTGTCGGCGGAACCCCAGCCAGCCCGGGCCGGGCATAAAGGGCTCATTTACGGCCCTGCAAAATCATTAGGGCCATTAGTGCTGCCTTGGAATGGGTGAAACGCGCCGGGTCCTGCCAAGGTGGGGACGGGCTCCGCTGCTTTTCTCTAAGCCATCCAACGCAGCAGCGAGCAGAGGGCCCTCCTGTGCCGCTGCCGGTGACGCGAGGCACACAGGCCGGGCTGTGGCCCTCGCTGGCCTCACAGCCCTCCCCCCGGGGCACAGGGAGCTGTCATCAGCCACCCCCCGCCCCGTGTCCAGGGAGTGTCCTTCACGAGTCAGCACAGACACCTTGTTTTACCTGGGAGAGGGGAGGGAGGGTGTGCACGTGCTCACGGGCGTCCCTCCTGAAGAGGCCTGCACTTGGTCCCGAGCAGCTCCCTGCGCAGAGGCGTCCTGACCTCTGTCCCCTGCTTCTCGGGCGTTTGTCCCTCTTCCTCGGCACAAGACTGTTCATTTTACTGGCTGTTAAATCGGGGTGCCTCCTGACCCCCGCATCCCTAAAAGCCTTTCAGAAACGTGCTGATATGCGTGTGGTTTGGAAGAGAACATTTGGATAGATAAAAGGAGTGGTTTGTTTTGTTTTGTTTTTTTTTTTTTTGTGCATGTACACACCCACCTCGTTCCAAACAACAGCTGCCGCATCGACCTGGACGAGCCTCTTTCCCTGGCAGGGCCCTAGCGATCTCACTTTCTGATAGAGGGAGGGACCGGCCCCGGCCAGGGGCGTGCACGTTGTGGCTTGTGAGGTCAGTTTAATGGGTTGCAACCAGCACTGCAAAATAAAGCGGAGAACAGAATGGGATGCGATCCATTTCTTGGGTCTTTTTTTTTTTTTGCAGCATATAGAACGTGTCCTCGTGTTAGGAGGTAAAGTAGATTTGGGGCTCTGCTATCCACAGGCGAAACTGATCCGCTAATCTCTTTCTTGGGGATCCAGGCTCTCGTTGAGGGAGCGGGCTGCCTCCCTTGCCTTCCCGTCGTCCTTGTGCCTGCTGCTCCGCCCCCTTCCAGGATGTGGTCTGAGCCGGGCTCAGTGGTGGGCCCCTAGTTCTCTCTGGCCCTGGGGGGTTCGGCCAGCAGGGAGCCAGCAGGACAGGGAGGGACAGCAGAGGGGGGGACCACGCTCCGTCTCCCCAGCTCCGGTTCCTGGGGACTCGGTGAGAAACACACACTGCCCCCCCGTACCTCCCCTCCGCGCGCCCTACCTCGAGGGTGCCCTCTGTGTCTTCCGGGATGGGGGCCGGTACAGGGTGAAGTCGCCTTAAGTTACAGCAGTGAATGGGCTTCGTCCAAAGTAGTTTTATGTACAAATTAAAGTTTATAGGGAGGAGGTGAGGTATTATTGCGTTCTATAAAGTGCCCATTGGGTGGCAGGGAGGTGACTATATTGAAACGCGTGGGAGGTGGCAGGTGTGGCTCTTCGATGTAATCAGTGCAAATGTATTCTAGAGATTAGCTGAATCCTGTTTCCTTGGCTGAGCTCACTCCCAGATAATTGCTAGACAGTTTGCAAGAGGAATCTTGGGGAACGGCGTCTAAATGAACACATTCCGGCTTGTTCTATGGCATTAAAGCGTGCTGTTCAGCCTGATTTTCCACTCGCAGGAGCATGAGATTCCGTCTCACTCGACAGCTGTCACCTGCCCGTCACCGTTCTAGGTGTCTGGGACACACCAGGGACCCCTGCCCTCGTGGGGCTTACGTTCTGGCAGCGGGAGCAGGAATTAGAAATTTATCACACATAAAACATTAGGTCAAAGGTGCCAAGTCGTATGACCGCAGCAGGCAAGAGTAAGAAAGGTTAGGGCGGCCGGGGGCGGGGGGACGAGTGACAGTACGGCGTAGAAAGGCCACGGAGGCACTTGGAGCGGAGCCCGCAGGGAGGGAGGCCACAGGGATGTCCGAGAGAAGGAGGTCCGGGCAGGGGGCACACTGCCGCCTCCGGGAGGGTGGGCGGAGTGCTCGGGGGCCACGCTGGCCACTGTGGCCGCCGCTGCCGGGTGGCTGCTTGGACAGAGGGGTGCAGAGGAAAGAGGGGGGCCCTCTGGGGCTGTGGCTGTTCTTGTTCATGAAGTCAAGAGATGGGAACCGGCAAGAGTGGTGCGTGCCCGGCTGAGGTGTGGAGAAGAGACGGGGTGGGGGGGGCAGTGGGGGGCTCCCACCCACTGGAAGGCCATGGGCAGGTGTGGGAGAGACGCCGTTGGCTCAGACCTCAGAAGCAGTGACAGGCGGGGTGTGGTCCCCGCCTTCTGGGCGCCTTCTGAAGGGACGGCCAAGAGGATGGCAGGGAAGGAAGGCAAGGGTCGAGATGACTCAGGATCCCGCTCAGAGCGAAGTGAAAACACGCTGTGCCTGAGCCGTGCTGCCCCCCAGACTCGGGGCCTCGGGGCCAGCCTCCCGGCCAGCCTCCCGGCCAGCCTGGCTTCCCAAGGCCGTCGCCCTTCCGCCGTCTGCTCCAGCGGCGACTCCTCCCACAGACCGCGGGCTGAACACCGGGCCCCCAACTCTTGGTCTGTCTTCCCACGTTCGTTATCCTGTGAACTCGCTGTAGACGGCCTTGTGGACAGGGGTCAGACCGTGCAAGGTGACTGCGGCAGGCTTGGAGTGAGCCAGAGTGCCGGTGCGGAGCCCCTCAGATCGAGGGTATTTGGGGGAGCAGCGCCCCATTCAAGGAACGCTTTGCAGCTTGCTTCCCCGCACACGGAACTGGGCTCCACACGCGGGCAATTAACCGCTGACATATGGATGTTTGTTCCAGCTGGCGCTGAAAAAAGACACATTCGGTGAATTACTTCTTAAGATCTGAATACTTTATCGTGCTGATTGGGCAGCAACAGCAGGGAGAAAGGAGGGCTGTGAAAGGCTGCCGCGTGCTGTTATTAGTCCCAGAGAGAGGCCCTGTAATGCGGTCCAGATCCCCGAAACCCTTCGTTAGGAGCCAGGACTGATGGCCGGGCGGGGCGCGGTTGGTTGCAGGGCTCCGCCTCCGCTGCCCGGCCGCGGGGAGGAGAAGGAGGAGAAGGCCTGTGGCGTGAAGATCCGTGCCGGGGGCCTGCTCCGGGGCTTGGTGAGCGGGGCCTCGGCTGGCCGCCTCCCCACTCCCGTCTATCTCCTCCTGTCCCTCGTGGGAGATGCCCTGGGCACGTCCTTCAGGAGCCGTAGAATAGCCAGGAAGCCCGAGACCCAGGGTGCGGGACTGGTGAGCCCCATTGGAGGGTCCGGTCAACTCGGCATGAAATCTTTTCTTCCAGTTTTTTGCCTCGTTCCCCTCCCGAGGCCACAGACGACGCCCCTCTGAGCTCCGCCTGTCCAGTCCGGGGAAGGACCCCAGCTGGAGTGAACTCGGCGGTGGTCTCAGTCCCCCGTCACGATACTGAGGGATGGGTCTCCGATCAGGATTCTGTCCCTGAGCCCCGGCCTCCCCCAGCCCTCGGGCCTGGTTCCTGGGGCGCTCGGCGGCTCTCCCGGAGTGGCTTTGAGTGATGGGCAATGACAGATGACCCAGTACCTGCTTCAGTATTGCCACCTCTCAGCGTGGCACTGGGGACATAATAGCCACAGCCAGCAGAAAATTCGGTGTCACCGCCTAAGCAGTGATCGGGGACAACTGCCCACAAGCCCAATGACCTAAAGTGAAGTCAGTCTGATTTGGAGACCCCATGCAGGGCTGCAGCCCCATGATGCCACCCCCCCCTTCCCCCACTGTTGGGTCCTGCTCACGGGCTGCCCGGCTGTCCCAGGGAGGTGGCCACTACAGAGAACCCAGCGCCCCCCCTCCCAACCCTGCTCTCTGGCGCACGGGTCCTCTACTGGTTTCCACGTGCTCTCGTCTCTTCCCCCACCTGACGGCAGCGTCACCAAAGGGTTCCTCTGCAGCCCCTCCTAGGGAAGCTGTGCTTTCTTGCAGCGAAAGGAGGGTGGCCGAGCCGGGGAGGAGGGACGCAGGGCCGGGCCCTTGGGCCTGTGTGTCAGAGCGGCCGGCCAGGAGCCGCACATGAAGGGTGCATGAGACCGCGGGCTCTGGGCAAACAGGGCAGCAGCGCCAAGCAGGCGTGGGAGGGGATTAGGGAAGAGCTCCGCAGCCTTGCACTCACGGCTCATTCCACAGACGGGCCAGGTATGTCTCCGTTCGTCTTCTCACGCATTTGGTCTTCCACGCATTTTTCCCAGAAATGTGCGGCGGGCGGAATTCTAATAGGACCCTGAACATCTCCGCCTGCTCATGTACAGCCGAGCACTAATCCGGCCGCCCCGGTGAGGGGGGCTCGCAGATGCCATTCTGGTCTGGAATTGGGGGGCTTCCAGAAAGGGAGGTGATGCGTGGTGGGCCTTTCTTGGGGGGGCCTTTGAGAGGGGCAGGGCTCTTCCGGGAGAGGGGTCCCCCGAGCGGGAGGGTCTTCATCCCCGGCTGGGAAAGGGGAGGGCGGGGAGTGGCCCCGAGCTGACAACCGGAACAGGAACAGGGACTTCAGTCCAACACCCTCAAGGAAACGAATCCCGCCAGCGGCCACCCGAAGGAGCACGCAAGCCCGTGGTCTCCTCCGAGTCTCCCGACCAGAGCACAGCCCGCCGGCGCCCAGCTTGCAGCCTCAGAGCACCCAGCGAGGGAAGCCCCGGTGTGGACCCCAGCCCCGCAGAGCTGGGAGCCAGGGCACGAGCGGGTCTTGTTCGGAGCTGTGCACTCGGCAGAGCCTGTGACGGAGCCGGAGGGAGCGGGTGCCGTGCTCCAGAAGGATCGCGCTGCGGCATCCAGCTCCTTACCTTCCCCAACCCGGCACAGCGGCGTCTCCTGGAGACACTCCCATAATAGGCCCGTTCTGGAGGAGTCAGGGGAAGGCGTCCGTGGGTTTCCCAAAGCAGCGACAGATTCAGGCTCCTCTGGGACCCTACGGAGTCACCAAGCCTCTCTCGGGAATGCCAGGGGGTGCCGCTGGCAACAGGGGCCCGTGTTCTCAAGCCTTTGGTCTTGGGCTGTGCAGAACCGGGGTGGGCAATTGGGGGGCTGGGCCCCCTGACCTTGAACCCTGACCTGCCCTGGCCAGCTGGGCGTCCATGCTGCCGCATCAGTCAGGTTTCCGATTTAACCAGCGAGCGTCAGAGCCCACCCGCCTCCCTCCCACGGACTTCCCCGTTCTGGGTGTCCAGCAGTTCTGGGGGGGGGGGGTTTAGGCGGACACTCTCTTTGCTTTCTTCTTGGGCGATGGCATCGTGTTTTTCACAGTTTACACAGTAAAAGGAACCCAGCCTGAAGGCCGTTATCTGCTGCCCCTCCCGTTCCTGCGACTCCATGTGTCTTTCCTTTTCCGGTACGGCCTCCGGCCGCGTCGGCACGGCCTTCCTCTGACGCCCTCCCGGCCTCTTACCCGCCTCAAGTGTTTGTTCTTGCTTCTTGCTGCTCTTTCCCCACGCTGTTTCCTCTGTTGGTGGGTTCACATGTCCCCTGCAAGCTTTTCAACTTGAGACGGAAGGGAACCAGTCAGAGAATGCAGGGGCCGCCGAGTTCTGAGAAATGAAGCCTGCCTGGGCCGTGCATTCAGGGGTCTGTCCATCTGTCTGTCCGACGGCAGTGGTTCCGTCCGCCTACCTCTCCAGCGTGCCTGCGAGGACCGGACTGCCAGACCCCTCCACCTGGAACAGGGGGCAGCCGCGGTGCCTGCTTCAGAGCCCTGTTGCTACGAAAGATCAGAGTATCATGAAAGATGAGACTATGCCACCCCCCAAAAGGCGGCTTTGGCTTAAGCGTTTCTTGCGCTACAGGCGCCTGGGAATCAACCGCTCGGAGAGAGCTCTCGGCCCTCCCTGTCTCTGCCTGCAGGCAGTGCACACACTCCCCTGGGAGAAAGGTGCCCCCACACCTCCCAGGAGGGGAGAGAGGAGGATTCCTATCACCCAGCACCGGGAGTTCACGCCAAGATGAGTTTGCACGGACAGACCTCACCGAAATGGCCCTTGTCTTCCCTCGGTCCCCCACCTAGTTCCCCGTCGCTTCCGCCCAAGCTGCCGCCTCTCGACGCCCAAGCCCTCTTCCCTTCGCTGGAGGGGTACGCGGGCCCCGAGGTCTCACCACCTACGTGAACGTGATCCCTTTTCCGTGCACTCCAAAATACGTGACTGTCGACAGGAACCGTGTGCCCTCTCTGCCGTCCGCATGCCCGCCGTCACCTTGATTTGCGCGGCCCCAGCGCCGAACACGGAGGGCCAGAGAAGGCCCCTCTGCGCCACCGCTGATGCAACAAGCACTCAGCCCAGGGAGTGCCCTGTGACCGGGGGGACGTCCGGCCTCAGCGGGGCCGTCTCCCATCTGCCCCTAAACCCACCGTCCGCGCCGTCCCCGTCCTGCCTCCCGCGCCCGGCCTGCCCTCCCGGCCACCGCTGCCTCTCCCGAGGACCGGCCGTGTGTTTAGAACGCGAGTGTCTCCCGCAGGCTCCAGCTCAGAAAGCGGCCAGGCAGGCACGTGGGAGCCGGTGGGGACCTCGCCGCCTACCTCTGTTCCCGTGCCTCCGCTCCTCCTCCTTCGGAAAAGCACCCAGAGTCCTCCCTGGGGCCGGATCCTTGCGTCGCCTGCTCCATCGCTCACCTGTCGGAGCCGAAAATGGTGTTGCCTTTAGTTCCCCATTATAACGATGGCGTGTTTTGTCAGGAACAGACCTTTTATTTTTTTTTTTTAAGATTTATTTATTTATTTTTAGAGAGAAGGGAGGGAGATAGAGAGAGAGAAACATCAATGTGCGATTGCTGGGGGTCATGGCCTACAACCCAGGCATGTGCCCTGACTGGGAATCGAACCTGCGATGCTTTGGTTCACAGCCCGTGCTCAATCCACTGAGCTACACCAGCCAGGGCAGAACAGACCTTTTCTTTAACAGTATAAAGGCCTTTCAGAATCTGGGCGGACACCCACCTATGAAGTCGTTGTGTCTTCTCTCGCATTTCACACGGCCCCCGCTTTCACGTGCAGGCAGAACCCCGGCTGGACAGCGTTCTGAGTCAGGACAGACAGCCCTGCCTCCGCTCGCGCCCTTCCCGTAAGCCCCGACTTCTCCTCTCGTGGAACACCCGTGCGGTGCGTTCCCCAAGGAGCTCACCCTGACGATCAGGTCTCTTTCCCGCCTCTCGAATTTTTCTAAACTTTGTTATTTTTCCACGCTATAATCTTTATGCTAGCTAATCTCATGTTTGATAAAATAAAAAGTATTTTATATTTTTATTTGTTAATACACCTAACGTCTTGCATGTTGAACAAAGTTTTACTACTCTAGAGGGAGGAAGCAGATTTTGTGTGGTGTTTTTATGTATTTCGTGGCTCCTGGGCAACAATACTCACTGGGCCGTGTGCAAGTGAGAACTCATAAACATTTTCTTTATTTGAAGCTAATTGGAAAAAAATTGCCCTTGTTGAAATTATGAGATACCTACTCTAAGAAAAAATGGAAAAGGCAGAAGCAAGAAAATGTCTTTTAATACCTGGGAGTGTTTAATAACGGCCCAGGACACAATGCCCCGCCCACCTCCCGAAGAGAGGAGGGGCCTGACCTCCGGAACGGGGACCTGTCCTTCGACAAGGAGACGGGGCTTTACGGGCATGATGGAGTTCGTGGTTTTGCCAGGGAGAGGTCATCCTGGGTTTTCTGGGCGGACCTTCAGCCCAGTCACAAGGTCCTTCCTTACACAAGAGGCCCAGGAGTATCGGACACACAGGGGAGGGGGGCCCCTGAGGGTGGAGGCCGCGTCTGGAGTGATGTGGTCACCGCCGAGGGGAAGCAGCCGCCAGAGGCTGGAGGAGGCAAAGGAGCACCTGTCTTGGGGCCTCGGGGTGCTCAGCCCTCTGACACCCCGGGGTTGGGCCCGCGACGCCGCTGAGCTCAGGCCTCCAGCACCATGTGCGAACCCCGCCTGCTGCTTTAAGGCTCGTGTTTGTGGTCATCTGATGTGACCGCAGCCATAGAGAACTAATACAATGTATCAACTTGAACACATTCTCGTGGTGTGTGTTTCTATTTTTCATACAAATGGCATTGTACCATGCAAATTATTTTTGTGGCGTGCACTCAAATATCCTACATAACTTCCCGGAGACCATTTTAATGGCTACATGGAACCGATTATAGGGATAATACAATTTACTTAGTCAAGGTCCAACTGTTGCAGATTTTATAAGTTGTTGCCAGTGCTTTGTCATCATAAATTATATTAACTAGCAATCACTTAAATGAAGTCTTGGTGCACATCCATGATTTCCTTGGGATAGAATTCCTAAAAGTAGAATTTCTAGATTAACGATACTTACAGCTTAGAAAGCTTTTCTTATTTATCTGGCATATCCAGGCACCACTTTTATCTCCATACCTACATTTCTGTGACTGGAGGTTCCCACCTACATAAACGGTCTTCCTGAGGTCCTGAGGGCGACACCTTCCCCACGCCTCTTCTCCCCACCTGGCTGCCATGTGGCTGCACCCGCCCCACGGCTCCACGATGGAGCTTAGTCTGCTCCCGGTGCAGGTCCCCGTGAAGTATGGGAAGTGCTCATTTCCAGGGCGCTGTTTTCAGAAGCTCCCGAAGCGGCAGGGCTCAGAGTGGCTCACCTATGCAGCACTCCACGTTGGTCTCCTCCCCAGGAGCCTGCCCCCCGCTGGGCACCCGCCCCTCCCTCCTTCCCAGCCCTTCCTCCGCTCAGGGACCGCCTCTCGGTCATGTCAACGGCTTGTCAACTTGTCTGCAACCCCTGGGTCCCAGGGCCAAGTGCACACCAGGCCAGGCCTGTGAATGCAAGTAGGGCAGGCTGGATGTGACTGCAGGAAGGTGGCAGGGAGGTGGGGCCCAGGCCAGTCGGGGAGGCCACCTGTCCCTCATCCACACCTGCCATTGTGGCCTTGCGGGAGTGAGGGCTTGGCACTGCCAGACGGTCTGAGTTTTCCAAAGGGCCCTGAAACCTCTGCCTCTGTGTAAAGAAACATCCGTGTTCATGAGCGATGGAAAGTGATGTGACGGATTTTGACGCTGGAGGGGAAATCTGGCTCTCTCTCCGTGAGCGGGGGCTGCTGTCTTCCATGCGCGCCCCTCCCCTCACCCCCAGTCCTCGCCCCCAAGGGCTTTGTTTCGGCTCCTTGGAACGGAGTCTCCAAACATCTCCGCATCAGCCGGGCCTTCTCTTCATCTTTCCGCAGCCGAAAATCTCTCCAGGGCTCTCTGAAGGGGTCTGTCCCCCTCTCCCATGCCCCAAATCTCCCCAGTCAGGAGCTATCTGCCTTGAATCCCAGACCCAAGGCTCTGATATGTGCTAACTATGGACAAGTAGTTCGAAACTTTGAAAACACTGGGATGTGTTCATTCTAGCTTCCACCTCCTAGGCCTCCAGAGGTGTTCGCGCCAACCTGTGCTCTGTGGGGTCCGAGCTGCTCTTTCCTCCCGACTGTCCTGGTGGGGAAGCAGCCACACCCCACCGTCCCCAGCTGCTCCTCCCTCCCTCCCAGTCCCTGCACGGCACCGCAGGCAGTGTGTGCGTGTCCTGAAAGTGTCCCAAACCAGTTCCTGGCCAGCCAGTCCCCGCCCAGCATCCCAGCCACCGGGGCCCCGCCCCTCCCGTCTCTGCGGCTCCGCCCCTTTCAGCTTCCAGGCGACACTCTTCTCCTGCAGTCGGTGAGGCCTCTTCGCTGCCTGAAGATTTTGCATCTAGTAGATGAATTTTAAAAAGACATTTGCCTTAGAAAAACTCTGAGGTTTGTTTAAATAATTTCTAAAAACTTTTCTCCTGCCGGGGGCGGGTATGACTATGACGGCACTCAGGACTTCCAGAGCGGGCTCCTCCTTAGCCGGCGTCCCGAAGCGTCTGAGAGTCGGGGCCTTCGGGTGCCCGGACGGCCTCGTCGCCCTCGGGGTCTGGGTGTTATCTCGTCGTCATCGTCGTGTGCTTTACACACCCCAAATGTTGAGAGGCCACTTCTTGAAAACGTTGAAAGATTTGGGCTCTATTCCAATGTAAATGATCTTGAAAGTCTAATTTAATGAGGCCTTGCCTACCCCCCCCCCCGCACCCCCCTCCTTATCCTCTCCACCCGACGGGCTGTGCTCTCAGCACTAACTGTTTATTGTGCCTGAAACCCTTTCTCTCGGTTTCTGCTGCCGCCGCCGCCGCCTTGGTGCCGCCCTCGGTCAGTCCCCGGAGGTCCCTGCACCCACCTCTCGGCCCCCCCCCCCCACAGTGCTTCATCGACTTCAGCCCTGTCTCCTCTCGGCCACGTGAGCTCGGTTACATTGCCCTGCGTGACCTTGGGTCCTCATGGCCGCAGAGGGACCCCGGTCCAACCCGTGGGAAGCCGTCCCACGCAAGCACTCCGTGTGTCGGGCTTCAGGCTGTGTCTTGGGCCTCCGCTCCCGCCTTCTCCGGTGAGTCCCTCCCTCCGGAGTCATTAGTGTCCTCGAGAACTGGGAGTAAGACCCCTCCCTGGAGACGGGCGGTGAGTCAAAACCAAGGGGATGGGGAACGACGTCTGCCGTGTTACCCGAGGGCAGAGGCCTGGGTGGCGAGCCCTGGAGCTTCCCGTGCAAAATTGTTACAGAAAAGACGACTCAAACGGCTTCGGGGTTTGTGAAGTAGAGTTTTATCCATGCATGCGGACCCAGACGAGGCAGATTCCAAATCCTGGGCCCCGAGCTCAGGCGGGGGCTTGCTTATATTCTTGCTGCAAAGGCGGAAGGAGGAGGGGGGAGGCGCGCTGTTGCTGGCAGGAAGCCGTTTTGCAGAAGCAGAGTGTGGGCATTAGCGTGCAGCCTTGAGGTAACTGCTGTCTGAGAATGGCCACTGCTCAGCATGTGCTGTCACAAAACGATCCCGTGTAGCTACACATCAGGGACAGCGATGGATCAAAGAGAGCAGGTCACTCTGAGTTGTTTTAAATAAAGATAAAGATGCGATTACAGAGGCAAGCCTGTGCATGGTGACGGGCCTCCAGGTGTCCCAGTGTCGCCCTCCGCAGGCACATTCCTCCTGGGACCAGGAGTGGGTCACACGGCCGAGCCCAGAGATGTCACCTCCGAGACTCACCTGCCACTGCTCTCGGCCAGGGGCCCTTCAGCTCCCCTGAGGAGACATTTGGAAACTCATGGGGTGTCTCGGTTCATCACATGACTTAGGGGTGTTTACTAGTATTTCTGTGGCAGGGTCAGGGGTGGTGCCAACTGGCCTGCGGAGCACAGGACCCGCCCACACCGCACGGAACAACCGCGTACCCGGATGCCCGCGGTGTCCCGCTGAGAACAAGAGTCGTGGTCCCGCTCCCGGCTCCCGGGCCAGGGTCCGCCTGCGGAGGCGTGTGGTGCACAGGCCGCAAGTCTAACCACGTGGCCGGAGAGGAGCTCTCCCACCCCCCCCCAGCCCCCCGCAATGGACCCATTCCAGGGACACAGCCTGGTTGGAGCCCGCTAGCGCTTCTCCCATCAGCAGGGCTGCGGGCCGGGGGAGGGGGGTTCTGTGATTGGCTCCACTGGCACCAACCCACTTCTGTGTCTGTGACCACGGTCTGCCCCAGGGCGCCCAGGCGGGGGAGCAGGGGTGACGCGGAGGGGGTTCCAGGGAGGCACAACAGTAGCTACCGCGGTCATTTTCTGTCCCAGGGAAGTCTGTCCAAAGCTGGTATTCTGACCTGAACGCTGGGTCACATCCTCCGTTGTTCCGAGGAGTTAAACAGCTCTTCACGATGTCTTGTTTTCAATGTCAAAGATTCTCACCAAGCGCACCAGACTCCCGGGGCTGCCTAAAAAACAACAGAAACCCGTTCTCCTACGATGTCAGAGGGCAGACGTCTGAGATCGGTGTGGCCAGGCTCGGTTTCTCCTGAGGACTCGGAGCGGGAATCCCTTCCCCGGCCCCGTCTTAGCTTCTGGTGGGTGAGGGCACCCTGGGCGCTCCTCGGCGGATGCCGGTGGTCTCTCTCTCTGCCTGTGTCTTTATGGGGCCTTCCTGGGGCCCCATCTCTCAAATCTCCCTCTTTTCCTGCTGAAAGACACTTGTCACTGGATTTGGGGCCCATCCTAATTCAGGACGAAGTCATCTGGAGATCCTTAACTACATCCACAAAACACGACCTTCACGCAAGCATTCATGGGTATGGCTGTTAGCCCGTGGACACATCTTCTGGGGGGCACTCTTTTACCCCCCACACCGGGCAGTGTGACTGTATACCCCCAGGAGGCCACGGTAGGCTTCCCTTTCCCGAGGGACCTGCTTCTCCCGGCCCCTCATCTTCACCCGTCGAGCATGAATCATTCATGACAAACCCACTTTCTGAGAGTAAAGCTTTAGAACAAACGTGTAGATGGAGGAAATGAGCCCAACTAAGCTCCCTTTTGTGACAAGCCTCTTAGAGAAGCATTAACTCTAATCTTCGGTGAAAAGCCTTGTGAAATCGAGGCTGGCTGGGGAGACGCCGCCGTTGGCAATGGCAGGGGTCCCCTTTAAGGGGCGGAGAGGGGCAGAGTTTGCTGTGGCTACGGTGTGCCGTCCGCCATACCAGGAGCCGAGGTCGGAGAACTAAGTGAAGCCAGCCAAACTGTGGCCAGCTGTGGCTCTGTGTTGGGGTGGCGTGGTGAATGGCCAGCGGCCCGGGAGACAGGAATGCGCCGCCTTCCATCCATGGTGCCTTCGGTGCACGTGCGAGCCAGACCCCCGTCCTCCAGAAAAGCTGTTTCCTTTTCCACGTGCATTTTCACTCTTCTTCTTCTGTTGCTAAGAGGGCTGAGAACAGGGTAAGAAATTATGCCTTGGCTGGCGCTGCTGACAAGAACTTTTTTTTTTTTGGTTTAGCTAAGAAATTAACACGTAATTAATTTGACTAGCCTCTTAGGAAAGCCCCTTAGGTGTGACAATAACGTAAACCTGCTGATTTCCCAAGGGCCCGGTGCCTGATGTTCTGCCTGACTAGAAAAGCAATAGTAGTGTTCCCCAGGTCTTCCGCAAAGAGCCTCTCCCTCTGTCTGAATCTCCCTCCCCACGGCTCCCCCATTCCTCCTCCCTCCCCGCCACCAAACACTGTCACTCCGTCCCCTGTTTTGGTTTCCTGGTGGCACTCGCGATGTGTTAGTGACGACATGCTGATCTGGCTGTCGTCTGTTTCTAGACTGCGAGCTCCAGGAAGGCAGGCACCTTGACTCCCTTGCACACCCAGGACCTAGAACAGGGCCTGGCACGCAGAGCTTGCAGTCGGCATGGTGGAGTGGATGAGTGAGTGCACGTGTGCGGTCCTTTGCTGGGAGCCCCTGGGGAGCCACATGTCAGCATGGATGCTGATGAGAGTCGGGACGCCTGCCTGGTGAGAAGTGCAGGGGTTCAGAAATTCATGGGGAAGGGGTGCAAGACACTGTGAGGGCGCAGGGCCTGGGTGCCAACACCTGCTCTGCTGTTCGCCCGCCGGCTGGGTGCTGGGCCGGTGCGCTGCTGGTGCCCCCTGAGGCTTTCCTCTTGACGTCTCGGAGATGCCGACGCCACAGGAACTGGCCGACTTACTAAAAAGAGGGTTTCATCAGACCCGCCTCAGACGAGGCGAGAACGGTTCAGCTCCTGCGGTGGCATCGCACGACAAAAGGCAGAAGTCACCGCACAGCCTGGCCAACCCGACTCAGCCCCTCCCGCCACAGCCGCGGGTCCCCACCTCGGCCTCGGTGCACCTGTGGCCCGCTGCCCCGGGCCCTGCCTTCCTGGGGACCTGCCCCTGCGTCGTGGATCTGCCGCGTCCGGGGGCAGTCCGGGGGCAGACGTGTTCACTGTCCTGTGTCTGTCACCTCCTCTTCCCTTCCTGGCTGTGCTTTGCTTCATCAACAACTTTTTCGTGATTTTTGTTGGAGCACAAGCCAGTGAGTTGCACAGTTCGAGGGTGTTGTCAGACATATGCCGGGAAGGGACGGGCGAGGCGGTCATTTTTTCCAGAGGCGGCGGGCTGTGCAGTCGTGACTCAGAGCTACGAGTCCTGAGTGCCGCCGCGGTGGGGCCGCGTGTAAGAGGTGTCCCGGGCGTCCAGGCTGACGGGCGTCGGGAACGCTGCCACCGAGGTCCCGAAGCCGGCGCTGCAGAGCTGGGTCCTGTCCGCGCGCTGGCCTCCCTTCTCGTGCGAGGCTTTCAGAAACAGAGTCCGCGGAAGACGGTACGTGACTTCGCTCCAACGGGAAGAGATAAAAATAATTCGCTCACATATCTACTTACTGAGCACGTCACCGCCAGTTTGGGAAACGCCAGACTGGAACATCTGTCGCTTCCCTCTCGCTGACGGCCTGACGAAACATCTGCTCGGACACCAAGTGTGACAATAACGTAAACCTGCTGATTTCCCAAGGGCCCGGCGCCTGATGTTCTGCAGGAGCATGGATGGGTTTCCAAGCTGATTTATTTTTATTTCATTTCTCTGTCTTCAGGGTCTCCAGAGAGTACTCACATAGTTTTCTTATGAACTTTGTTCACTATAAAAAGAATCACTCATTTTTTTTTCTACCCTGGTTGTTGGGAATTAGTGTTAATCCAAAATACAGCGAAGTTCCATGTTCATAAAGCATGACTTTATATTTTCCCCCAAGTTACACCTCTTTTCCGCAATTTCCTGTCCCATGTTATAAATATCTTAAATTATTACAACTTGTACCACACTAAGAAGAACGTCGTGTAAAGAATCTGCTAAATTACCTACCATCCCGCTAGCAGTGTGTTACCATGGTCCTGCACCTTGAAGGATATAACAGACGCAAGTTCTCATGCGGATGCCTGGTGACCCTCAGTCTCTGAGAGATCCAGAGCACACAGGCCGGGTTCCCGGACCACATGCCGAATGCTGAGTATCTGCAGAGAAGCCCCCCGGGCCCTGGCCCAGACCAACCGTGAGCACGGGGCTGGGAGACCCCCTCGGTCAGAAAGCCCCCTGGGCGCCGGGAGCGGGAAAGGCCACCGTGCCTCCTGAACACTGCGCCCCTGACGTGTCCTGCTCTCGTGGATGGCGAAGCACAGGGAGCCGCCATTTCTCCCTTCCCTGCGGCCCGCTCTTTCCCAGGACCCGGGGCCCGTCCCCCTCCGTCGAGAGGTCGCTGACTCAGAGGAACACTTTGTGGGCTGGATCACTTTAGGAAGAAGGTGTCCCTTTTCAAGCCCGTGGAAGGAAAAGGAGACTCAGATTTGAAAGGAATGAAGAGAACACGAGGCTAAAAATAATTGCTTTCACAGCACAAAAAATAATTTAAAAGGGTGTGCTACTTCCATATTACTTTAGAGTTTTAAAATAACTTTCCAGATTGCTTATTAAGAATTAACTCTCTCCAACCCATAAGAAACCGCCGTGGTAAGGAATGAGGTGCTCCCTGGCTGAGACGTGCACCCTTTAATAGTTGGGTCTGGGTAACTCAGGACGCCCAGGGCCACAGGCTGCGTCTCCCTGGCGCGGCGTGTCCCAGCCTTGGCACCACGGGCACTGGGGCTGGGACGTTGTTTGTTCAGGACTGCCCTCTGCCTTACGGCCGGCTCAGCAGCATCCCAGGTTTTTGCTATTAGATGCCAACAGGCCTCCCCCTCCCCCATTTGTGACAACAAGAATGTCTCCGCAGACTGTCAAATGCCTCCGAGGGGCCAAGTAATCCGGGGTGAGAACCGCTGCTCCAGGGCAGAGATGGCAAGGTGGCATGCGCCACCTATACCCTGATTTTCCCTGGCCAGCCACCGCCGCCTGCAGTGCTGCGCTGAGGAAGGTTCTGAGGGCTCTCTGAGGGCTCTCTGAGGGCTCTGCTGCAGAGAAGGTCCCATTCTGGCCGGTTCTCGAGGTCTCACGGGGCTGGGAGCGGGGAGAGGGGCTGTGCAGGTCAGCGCTCTCTAAGGAAACGGAACCAAGAGGGTGCGTGTGTGGTTGTCTACACGCAGACCTGTCCTCTCTCTTCACCTGTCTGTCTGTCTATCTGTCTGTCTATCTATCTGTCTATCTGTCTGTCTGTCTGTCTAGAGAGGGATTAATTGTAAGGAATTGGCTCACATAGTTGTGGCAGCTAGCACGTCCAAAATCTCCAGGGTGGCCAGCAGGTGGGAGACCCCAGGGAGGGGTGTAGTTTGGGTTCAGACTCTGTCTGCTGGCGGGATTCCTTCTCACTTGGGGCATCGGTCACTGTTCTTTTTTAATTTTTTTTTTACTTTTTAAAAATTTTAATCATTGTTCAAGTACAGTTTTCTCCCTTTTACTCCCAGTCCAGCTCCCCCACAACCCTCCCCACTTCCCTGCCATTTCCACACCCCCCCCCCAGTTTTTGTCTGTGTGTCCTTTATACTTGTTCCCGTAAACCCTTCCCTTTGTCCCCTGAAATTCCCTCCCCTCTCCCCTCTGGTCACTGTCAGCCTGTCCTCTAGTTCAGTGTCTTTGGTTATATTTTGCTTGTTTCTTTGTTTTGTTGTTTAGGTTCCTGTTAAAGGTGAGATCATATGGTGTTTGTCTTTCACCTCCTGGCTTGTTTCGCTTAGCATAATGCTTTTTAGTTGCATCCATGCTGTCACAAAGGGTACGAGCTCCTTCTTTCTTTCTGCTGCATAGAATTCCATTGTGTAAATGTACCACAGTTTTTGATTCATTCATTTACTGATGGGCATCTAGGTTGCTTCCAGCACTTGGCTATTGTAAATTGTGCTGCTATGAACATTGGGGTGCAAGGATTCTTTTGTACTGGTCACTGTTCTATGATGGTCTTCAACCGACGGGGTGGAGTCCACCTGCGTCACTGAGGACAGTCTTGCTTTTCACAAAGGCGACCGATTCAGAGGCTACCCTCGTCTAGGAGATACTACCCTCGTCTAGGAGATGCCTTCCCAGGAACGTCTGGAACAATATCTGACCTGATACTGCGGGACTGTGGCCTAGCCAAGACGACACATAGAATGTCACCTCAGGAGTGCCTACCCCACCTCTCATGAGGGCACTGCAGCCTGGACCCTCAAACAAGAAACTTCTGCACCTACGTGTGTGGTCAGCAGTGGCGGCGTCCCCTGCGTGGGCCCCGGGGGGAAGCTGCAGCCTGCGCGTCCCAGGGCTGCGCGCTTCCTCTGCCCCTGCACCCAGATGAACACATCTGCCTGCAAAGGCAAGGAAGCAGAAGATGGCAGGGAATCCTAATGCACCCATGAGAAGAGAAGGACTACGCCCTAGAAAGATGAAGGGAAATGTCCTTCAGACCAGCAGCAGGGGGAGGGAGATTTTTAAATGGAAAGAAAAAATATGCAGCAACAGATGACTCTTGCTGACACAACTTGGGTGGAAGAAGCCAGAAACAAAAGCTATGTGCTAGAAGATTCCATGCCTATCCAACAAAAAGCTGGCCAAATGGCTCTACGGTGTTAGAAGTCAGGACGATGGCTGCCCAGGTGGCCCTTTGGGGTGCCTGTCACGTCCCTTTCTTGAGCTGGGTGCTGGTGAGTGAGGGAGCTCGGCTTCAAATACTCATCCAGCTATACTTACTATGTACGCACTTAGCCATGTGTGTGTTCTACGTAAATAGAAAAGCAAATGACCAAGGCACAGGGGGTGCGGCAATGAGTGTGGGGTGAGACGGCAGGAGATGAAGGAAAAGGCAGAGGCCGAGTTGTCAGATCACAGGCCCGTCACACTGTTTAATCTTTCATACGATATTTTAAGACTCATCAGGCTAACATTACAGATTTAGTATTTCTAATCAAGGAAAATGAAGAGGTCTTCAAAAAAACATGGACAATGGACAATATCTATTTTTGACAACCGATTAGGTAACAGGACTATAGGACCCGGCAGTCCTGACTACAGTCGTTTGGCTTTAAAGCCATGAGCCAACCAAGGGCCTTGTTCTGTGACAGGTGGATAAATGCCTCCCGAAATTCCAGAGGAATTCAGCTGAACTAGACTGATTTCTCTTGTGAGTGGAAACATGGAATCCTTCAACACGAGAGGCAGCACTATGCTAGCAAAAACAGTCAGTACACTGGGCTCCTCATCAGCTCTCTTCATTGGGACGGGCGCTGGCTCCTCCTGGGTCGACCAGATGGCCTTGAATATCCCTTCTGCTCTTCGTGTTCTGTCATTTCTATAATAACCCATGAAATGTCTACTCGGATAATTTCTGTAATGCAGTTTTATTACTTAGTACTTTCTCTCATTCTCAGCTTCTCCTTCAACAAGGAAAACAGAACCCCAGTGCTCGCAAGCACATCGCTGTTTTGTTTGGTCTGGAGTCAGATGGGAGGCCTCCAAGGAACACTCCCTTTTAGCGTTTTCCCATTAGAAAGTGCTGCCCACCGCGCTAAGAACCCGTGTTCCTTCCCACTTTCCATTTACTTTTATTGCCATTATTTATCTGGGAGGATCATATTTCAAGAAAGACTTTTTCCCTAACCAAAGGGGAAAAAATACAATTCTTCTTAAAAAAAAAAAAACCCCAACAAACTCAGATCCAGTGGGATGTGTATCCTTTTCGAGCCGTGACATTTGCAAGGGAGTTTCGAATAAGTGGATATTAGGAAGAGCGGTTGGTAGCTTATAAAAGCAGCTTGCTGGATAAAGACCTATTTGGAAAGGCTTTTAAAAAGTGCATTATTTGCCCACTGGAGCTGTCAGATTACCGTGTTGACTCGAGGGAAGGCAGACCTTCTTCTGTTTTAAATCTGGTTTAAGCTTTTCTTAAAACAGGCTGTTGACCGGACCCAATGCCGCGAGGCCCACGGTGACAGCGGGCAGCCTGGCCTCCTCGGTACCTAGATAAACCGTCAGCCCAAGGTCGTGCCTTCCATCCACACCGGAAGTGATTTTCAAGTGGCCTTTGCTGAATGTGAACGGCCGGAGGCCAAACACGCAGACGCAGAAACACCTTTGGGGTGGAAAGTCTCTCCAAGGAGCTCCCTCCATTCTTCAGGTTGCCTCCCGGACTTAAAGGGACAGGAGCGCATTTTGAGTGTCAGGGGTCACAGACTTTGAGCGTTAAAACTATGTGTGATTGTAACTGATTACTCACATAATTTAAGCAAGACTGAGTGAGAAATATAATCAGTCCAGACCCTTGTCTTTTTCTTCTTGTCAAGCAGACCAGTGCTGTCATCTGTGAGTGGCTGTCAGAAGTGTCCACAAAGTGTCCCAGAGAGCTCAGGGGTCACTTCGGACCTTGTTCCTTAGCGGACCCAGTGCATCACAGCCTATGCTCGCTGTGCGCTTGACAGACCAGCCCACCACCTCAAGGCGATGGTCCCTGGAGATCCAGAGGGCTTCAGCCCTGGGGCTTGACCAGGTCCATACCAGGTCCCTCTTTGGTAGCCCCTGCAGCTGACAGGCTCAGGGACGTGGCACTTGGCTGGTAAACAATGAGCAGAACCGGCCACATGGGTCCGACCAGCTGGAACAGGCAAGAAAGCCAAATTGCCCTATGCCTGGGGAGACTGGGGCGCCAGGTGTGAACCCCCTGGAAGTTCCGCTCCATTGGGAGGAAGCAGCCTGGTTATTCACCTCGGAGATGGGAAGCTGGGGGCAGGGCAGTGTGTGTGTATGTGTGTGTGTGTGTGTGAGAGAGAGAGAGAGACAGAGAGAGAGAGACAGAGAGAGAGGGAGAGAGAGACAGAGCGACAGAGAGAGAGACAGAGTGATCATAGGAGGAGGCAGCGTGATGGGAGTGTTTTTCTGACCGGAAGCGGATTGTGAGCAGCCTTGTGCCCGTGAGACGGCCTGTGGGCAGTAGTACTCCAGTGCTTCTCCCAGAAAGTAGCCAGTTTCGATGTTTATATTCTTATTGTTTTTGTTCATGTATTACACAGGAGACTTGCCAATGCATTTAAACCAGAATTACTTAAATGAAAACAACAACTAGGTATAGGGAGGGAGAAGATATCCAGAAGACCCTTCTGTGCGATTCTAAACCTGATTCTCCACCGAGGACGATTCGGTGCCCCGGGGCCCGCGGCAGTGTCTGCGACCGTCCCTCGCTGCCATCGCGGGCAATTCTGGGCAGCCCTGACCACAAAGGGCGATCTGTCTCAAAAGGGTGGTCGTGCTGAGGATGCAAAAGCCTCGACCTTCTGCTCCGGGTTGTGAACTCATCCATCTCCTTGTACTCAGGTCCTTTGGGGTTCGAGTTTTTCCCACTGATGAAGCAGATAACTTATCTTCATCCCTCATATATTTAAAACGTGATAAATACGAAACTGCAGACATTGGCATGAGCACGAGTCCCAGACACGCAGAGTTCCCGTACACCTGAGACACGCTAAGCTCTGAGAGCTGTCTGGCCATGTCACTGACGTGATCCACAGATGTGGTGACGCTCCCTGAGCCCCTGCCATGCTCCCGGCATGGCGCTAAGCACTAGCCACGCGGAGACCACAGCACGCAGTGACCAGGCCCGGGGACCGAGTCTGAAGCCAGCATGGAAACAGACAATCCAGTCGTGCTGGGTGAACATCACGGGGCAGGTTCGTCCCAGGGCCACGATCGCTTCACTCAGGCACACGAGTGTGTGTCTATGTGCGTAATGTGTACACACACGTGAAAAAGAACACACTTGTCAAAACGTTTCACTCTATCCACACACCACAGATACGTACCACAGTTCAGTGGGATTGCAGGCTTCCACTCCTGCCTGGCTTCGGGGAGACCTCGTGCACGGAGCAGAGGACCCCTGGGGTCTGCGCGCGGCTGTGAGCACAGCGCGGCCCGAGCAGACGCCTGTCACTCTGTCGAGTCAGAGAAGAGCCGCCGTGCTGCCGGCTGCAGGAGCTGTGCGGCAGCTGAGACCAGTGTGTGCTTCCTGGAGCCTCGAGTGTGTGCTCCGGTTTTAGATCTGTGCAATGAGTGTGCAACGGGTGGTCCTCCAGTGCCCACCGTGTGCAGGACACAGGGATGACACTGTAGCATGACGGCACTGTCTCAGGCCACAGAGAAGGGGTGGCAGGCCTGGGGGGGAATCGTGCCTGCGTACATGGGGGTGCCCACCCTTCCCTCTGACCGCCCTGGTCACCCCGAACTCCCAGCTGGGAAGTCCCAGTGGGTCCTCCCAGGCCCACAGAACAGCG